>NC_089216.1:2983448-3283448 GCF_963930695.1 Labrus bergylta | reverse complement strand
TAGAATCCATAAACTGTGTTCAAGACCCCACTGTTATTAACTGGCCCATTCATCCATTAAATAAATTAAACAAACGTAAAATGCAAATATTCCACGGGGACTGTGACCCATCAATAACTATAAGCGCCTCTCGTTAGTGAAATGTGTTTGTACCTTTGTTCCGAATGTATTTGCCGAAATGAAGTAGTCCAACCAGCAACAACAGAATCGATAAAACAGTCATAACTATCCAAGGGGTAGAACAGGATGAGACATTCTCTCCATGGATTTCTGGAATGTAATTACAAAGTATTAAGAGAAACAATGACAGAGGATTTTAGGTTTGGATGGATTGACAGATAAGAAGAAAAATTAAGATTTTAAACCTGAACGTTTCAACTTTTGCTATTAATGTAAAGTATGCAGTTTAATCATGCACAATTCAAGTTTGATAAAACTCTTGAATCATTGTCAATATGAGACCACAGATTCACTGGGTAACCTACAAAGGGATGAAGAGGATGTGAGCCAAAAATTAGCATTTGGCTAACTTGGGTACATGAATAAATTATTATTTTATTTTCGTGTCAGGTCATTTATAAGACCCATCTCACATGGAAGTACATTTACATCCGTCTGTATGTTGATTAATGTGCACTGTCCTTTTCAAATCAATCAATATACTGTTATATCACACATACTTTTCAATTTGATTTGGTAACACTGATGTGTCTCACCTTGGACAGCCATCAGACTCTCGGCTGATTCTCTTCCTCCAGAGATACACTTGTAGAATCCTTCATCACGTTTGGAAACACTTGGGATGCTCAGGTTTCCTGTAGAGCTTCTTCTGATAAGGTGGCCATCTTTGTAGAAATCAGCTGAGAGATTGGACAAGGTCGTCTTGCGTCTGCAGCGCAGAGTCACAGCCTCTCCCTCCACCACACTGATGGGACTCTCCAGGATCACATCACCAGCTGAACAATATGAGGTTTATATTTTATATCACACAAAGATGAGTGCATGTAAAGAGCTCGTCTTAATACAAACATACCAGTAACATTGATATGGATGATGTCGCTTCTCTTCCCATCTGTGGACTCACACCAGTATTGCCCACTCTCCCATGGAAAAATAGTAGGAATAGTACAGGATGACCTTTTTGATGTCACTGTAGTTTTACATCTGAGTAATTCCCCTTTGGACCGATGTACAATTTTCAATCCAGTCGAGTCTTGAGAGCCCTCACAATGGAAGATCAGAGACTCGTATTCACAGAACTGCAGTCTGTTTGGTTCAAGACGGAGAATCAGTGAATCTGAAACAAACCAAAGAAAGACATGTTCTCTTATTTCACCAGAAAGTACCAACTGAAGTTAAAATACAACTAAGCATCAACCTGGTACTTACCAACATCCTGGACATGTGCACACAGCAGAAATAACACGTGGACCACTGGAATAACAGAAGAGAAGAGCTCCACATTGAGTGAGACGTGTTTTAACAGTCGTATATTCAACTGATTCTTATAGAATAGACTCTTTAGTTTTAACCAATCGTACTCACAGAGTTTGATGCAGAGCACGGCGACCTCCATGTTGGCTGTCTGAACACCAAGCTGAACTGAAGTGTAACGGAGGAGGGGCTTCTTCCTGTGTAGCCTATTTATGCTGCTCATGTTCCCCTAAGTTTGACACTTAGATTTTTTTCAAAACGAAGTTCACACTAACTGAGCTGCTGTGGTGGTGGTAACACCTCAGTTGATAGATTAGCGTCATTGGGCTGAGCCAAAGAACGAAGCGGACTGCTATGATGTGAAAACATTGATACAAACACGTAAAGTCAGACAGTTTGAAATAAAAAGTTCAGCTGTTAAAAATATAAACACAAGATATCTGCAGACACACCTGCAGGCTGAAACTGTAAGCCCTCATCCTTCGGTCAATTTACTCATTTGATGGTCAGGTGTTGCTGTGAGCCTGAAACAAACTGCAATAGAACCGTCCACACAGTTTTACAGCAACAATATGGACGACTTTCAGCGTTTTCCAAGTCCTGCTGGTTTTTGTTGAACATGTTGAATATGAATCGGGATTGCTGATAAGAAGACCCTGAGAAAATACTGTTTGCATGAAAGAATAAACACCAGTACACTTCTTTAATGGCACAGTTATTTTCTGTCTTCTCATGTATGACATTTACAACCACATTAGACTTAAAGTGTCAGACTCATTTTTTTATTTGGACTCGGTCAGCGTGCTTCAGATGAAAGTGAAGCTGCAGCATCAAGGTGGTGGTTTCAGTTTCACACTCACGTAAATACACACAGCAGATGGAACATGTGGGTTTAACTGTCACTAAATAATAACAGATAATACATCTGAAAATACAAACCACATCTCTTTAATATATCTTTAAACATCAACACATGTAGGGCGCAAAGCATGAAAACCATTTCTGCAATGCAAAATAAAATAAAAAGTGTTTTTTCACAAATAAGGTTCAACCAAACGTCTCATGTGCTGCTCGTCCCTCAGTCAGCCATCACACTGCGACCTGAAGACAGAAAGGGATAACAGCTCTGAGCATACCACATTGATATAAAAAAACACGGGTCGTATCATTCTGAGACGCATGACAGCTAAAGTTTGAACTGCAGCACGTAGGAAATGCTGCCTTAAGTGGTGCTTTGGTTGAACATCAACGTCCAGTGACATAGACGTTTGAAAGCTGTAAATATGGGTCATGTTCTAACCTCTGCTGTCCATCCTACCAGACATGAATGTCAGTAATGTCCTGAGTCTTACCTACTTGATCAAAGAATAGAGGGGTTCCTGTGTCAAAGGTCGGTTGGTACAAGCTGAGTGAACAGTTGCCGTCATTACTCTGGATACTCCTTGCTCTGTTTTGAGTATAGATTGAATTATCTCACAGTGTCACCAAAATACTTACTAGAACACTTGAGCATCAGGCACCATTTAGTCTAAGCTACAGCTATAGCCTCCTTGTTTAAGCTTGAAACGTTTCACCTTATTTAGCACATTTTCTAAAGTATTTGACTAATTTGATTAAATGAAAGGAATTCTTTGCTTTAACCTTTCTGACCTCTTGCTATCCTGTTATTCTGGGTTCTACGAGGCTTAGGTTTGAATCCTATTTGTTAAAACTTTCCTAAATCCTGCTACCTCTAATTTGTGATTTATTATTCATCAATATGCAGATGACGCCCTGTTCTACGTCTGTTAACTGTATTAAATGAAACAATAACGCCACTTCCTGGTTTAAAAATGTTCAGTGGTCTTGCTTTGTTCTTGTTTTGTTTTTTTCACAGCAGATATTCATCAAATACAGTTATAAATTAAAAAGGTGGTTATAACCAACCATTCATGTAATAAGTTCTCTTTTACATGTTTGCATCATCAGGGTTTAACTATTCTGGTCTGATAAAAAGTTGAAAATGCCGCTGGCGTTCTCAGCCAGAAGAGGCGGAGGCGACACATAAGGAGGGGTCTGTGGGGAAATATTTTCAACCCTAAGCACAAACCATGTATCGCATTAGAAGCAAAAATCCTCACCTCGTGGACACTTCAGTCATATGTTCAGAGTCAACATGGAGGTCTGTGCTCTTAACCTCAGGCTGTGTGAGTATGGTTCTTTATCTGTTTCGTAGATATTTCCGTACCTGTTTTTATGAGATCTAACGTACAACTCTTCTTCTTTCCAGTGATCTGTGTGTTATTCCTGTTGGGTGCACATGTTCAAGATGTGGGTATGTACCGTTCAGTTTCTCAATGTTGTTGTTCAAATGCTTCATTTTGGTATTTTGTATGAAATAAGAGAACATGTCTTTCTTTGGTTTGTTTCAGATTCACTGATTCTCCGTCTTGAACCAAACAGACTGCAGTTCTTTGAATACGATTCTCTGATCTTCCATTGTGAGGGCTCTCATGACCCGACTGGACTGAAAATTGCACATCGGTCCAAAGGGGAATTAGTCAAATGTAACACTACAGTGACATCAAAAAGGTCATCCTGCACTATTCCTACTATTTTTCCAGAGGACAGTGGGCAATACTGGTGTGAGTCCAGAGATGGGAAGAGAAGCGACATCATCGACATCAATGTTACTGGTATGTTTGTATTAAGACGAGATCCTTACATGTACTCATCTTTGTGTGATATAAAATATAAACCCCATGTTGTTCAGCTGGTGATGTGATCCTGGAGAGTCCCATCAGTGTGGTGGAAGGAGAGACTGTGACTCTGCGCTGCAGACGCAAGACGACCTCTACCAAGCTCTCAGCTGATTTCTACAAAGATCACCGCCTTATCAGAAAAAGCTCTACAGGAAACATGAGCATCCCCAGTGTTTCCAAATGTGATGAAGGATTCTACAAGTGTATCTCTGGAGGAAGAGAATCAGCCGAGGCTCTGATGGCTGTCCAAGGTGAGACACATCAGTGTTACCAAATCAAATTTAAAAATACATGTGATATAACTATGTGTTGAAACAGTATATTGATTGATTTGAAAAGGACAGCGTACATTAATCAACATACAGACGGATGTAAATGTACTTCCATGTGGGATGGGTCTTATAAATGACCTGACACAAAAATAAAATATTAATTTATTTATGTACTCAAGTTAGCAGAAGGCTAATTTTTGGCTCAGATCCTCTTCATCCCTTTGTAGGTTACCCAGTATATCTGTGGTCTCATATTGACAAAGAGTCAAGAGAATTGTAATCGAACTTTACACCACGAGAAAGCGTGCATTATTTCTATTTCTGTCTTCTTTGCAGAGTCACACCAAGAGATTCATGCGTCCTCAGATCTTCCATTCATCATCTTCAGAAACGTTCTTCCTGTAGTAATGATGGCTTTGCTGCTGGTGCTGCTGGGATGGCTCCACTGTGGGAAACTCCGAGGTAAACCCACAGGTAAACAACAGCACCTCATGTGCACTCAAATCGAGATGGAGATAGTGAAATAAAGGATACGACTGGATGAACGACAAAGACAGACATTTTCTTGAAAGTCTTGTTTTGTTGCCAGAAATGAAGAGCATCCCATAATGCTTCATTCAGCTACTCAGCTGCTGTCTTCCATGTGTTATAGTGCACCTTGTTCATTATATGTAATGATGATCCACTTATATTCAGTGCATGTTGTGCAAACCAATGAAAACATTTTTAATCAGCTAAAAGAATCCAATCCATAGAAATGTTTTGAAATGAGCAGATCAAAGAAAATGGCAGCCCTTCCTGTTTGACATGTTTCACATATTTAATTCACATGTTGGTGAATGTTCAACAGATGTTCGTTCTTCTTCTGTATAAGGACATGAAGATATCACAAGTCAAATCATGCTGTGCACAGTTTGTTTCAGTGTCTTTCTATATTTAATATTCACATCTGAGACCACGTCTTCTCTAACCCTGACCCACGAGCCACAACTCATCTCAACGTTATTTATAGAGCACCTGTCATACGTAAAGTCTGTGAGCCCATAATGTTTGTGTGAACACCGTCACTGTTACAAAAGGACCCGAGATTAAAATTGTCTATAAAACCCAAATCATGTGCTGCCCAAGCAATCAGCAGGTGCAGCGCGGATCTTCACTTCCTGCTCATATCTGGATAAAATATCGACCTATAATACAAATATTTGTGATGGTAACATGAACATTTAAACTGTAATATTCCACTGAATGTTTTTATATCAACAACAATGCAAAATATGTCTGTCTCTCTGTAACAGCAGTTCACATTTTTATTAAAGATGTGTGATGGAAGTTTTTTTGTGTCTTCTTTTCATGCAGTGTGGTCATTGTACAGTAGCGGGAACTCATTGTTAGTGTTGTACCAACATTAACCCATTAATTACCAGCTATACTAAATTAGGTTTGTTCAGGAATAGTGTCTCAGATTTCTTTATGTCGGAGGTAGAAATTTGAAAATGGCGTTGGTGACTTAAAATGCACGTGGCTACACAAAGCAAGGTGACCAGTCTATTTCCAACACCTTGTTTGGTAGACAAAGTAATGTTCACAAGGAAAACACATGCTAAATATTGTTCTGAGTCCAATGGTGGACAAAAATTAAAGGTTAAAACAACCGTTTTATTCACAGTGAGAACCCATAAAGAAGATCTGATTTTTAATTCATTTAAAGCTTTTTCTTTTGTTTCTGTGACAAAAAGTAAAAAACCTGCCACCTTCAAACCCTTCCCACTTGTGAACTCTTCTATAACTCTACGCACCTGAGTCATGTTTGTGTGAAAGAAAGAGAGAGAATGTACCGCTGCCAGCCAATCAGAATCAAGAACTCTTTTCTCGAAGGTCCTGGGTTTACTTCAGATTCTGTTCAGACATTCAGTCCCCAGATGGTGAAACTCATCTTTTCGTAGAAAGAGTGAAATATTTGATTTAATTAGCATTAGCATGTTAGCATTGTAATTTTGAACATATTAGCTTGCATTGTAATAGCATTCAGCTCAAAGCATTTGAGAGCTACTACCGTTACTGTCCACTCAAAAAGACGTTTTTGTTGAACATGTTGAATATGAATCGGGATTGCTGATAAGAAGACCCTGAGAAAATACTGTTTGCATGAAAGAATAAACACCAGTACACTTCTTTAATGGCACAGTTATTTTCTGTCTTCTCATGTATGACATTTACAACCACGTTAGACTTAAAGTGTCAGACTCATTTCTTTATTTGGACTTGATCAGCGTGCTTCAGATGAAAGTGAAGCTGCAGCATCAAGGTGGTGGTTGACCACAGTTTCACACTCACGTAAATACACACAGCAGATGGAACATGTGGGTTTAACTGTCACTAAATAATAACAGATAATACATCTGAAAATACAAACCACATCTCTTTAATATATCTTTAAGCATCAACACATGTAGGGCGCAAAGCATGAAAACCATTTCTACAATGCAAAATAAAATAAAAAGTGTTTTTTCACACATCAGGTTCAACCAAACATCTCATGTGCTGCTTGTCCTTCAGTCAGCCGTCAAGCTGCGACCTGAAGACAGAAAGGGTTAACAGCTCTGAGCATACCACATTGATATAAAAAACACGGGTCGTATCATTCTGAGAAGCATGACAGCTAAAGTTTGAACCGAAGCATGTAGGAAATGTTGCCTTAAGTGGTGCTTTGGTTGAACATCAACGTCCAGTGACGTTTGAAAGCTGTAAATATGGGTCATGTTCTAACCTCTGCTGTCCATCCTACCAGATATGAATGTCAGTAATGTCCTGAGTCTTACCTACTGGATCAAAGAATAGAGGGGTTCCTGTGTCAAAGGTCGGTTAGCACCAGCTGAGTGAACTGTCGCCGTCATGGTTCTGGATACTCCTTGCTCTGTTTTGAGTATAGATTGAATTATCTCACAGTGTTGCCAAAATACTTACTAGAACACTTGAACATCAGGCAACATTTAGTTTACGTTTTTATTACAATAAGTCTCACCCAGTTGTTGAGTGTCACTTGGTCACCCAAAGTGGAGTTCATTCTAAGTTACGGTTATAGCCTCCTTGTTTAAGCTTGAAACGTTTCACCTTATTTAGCACATTTTTGATTTGATTTTGATGAAATGAAAGGAATTCTTTGCTTTAACCTTTCTGATATTTTGCTATTCTCTTATTCTGGGTTCTTGGAGGCTTAGGTTTGAATCCTATTTGTTAAAACTTTCCTAAATCCTGCTACCCCCAATGTGTGTGATTTATTATTCATCAACAGATGCAAATATAGAAAGACACTGAAACAAACTGTGCACAGTGTGATTTGACTTGTGATATCTTCAGGTCCTTATACAGAAGAAGAACGAACATCTGTTGAACATTCATCAACAAGTGAATTAAATATGTGAAACATGTCAAACAGGAAGTGCTGCCATTTTCTTTGATCTGCTCATTTCAAAACATTTCTATGGATTGGATTCTTTTAGCTGATTAAAAATGTTTTCATTGGTTTGCACAACATGCACTGAATATAAGTGGATCATCATTACATGTAATGAACAAGGTGCACTGTAACACATGGAAGACAGCAGCTGAGTAGCTGAATGAAGCATTATGGGATGCTCTTCATTTCTGGCAACCAAACAAGACTTTCGAGAAGATGGATGGATGAGTGGATGGAGGGATGGATGGATTGATGGATTGAGGAATGAATGGAGGGATGGGTGGAGGGATGGATGAATGGGTGGATGGATGGATGGATGGATGGATGTGTGGATAGATGGATGGGTGGATGCATGGATAGATGGATGGATGGGTGGATGGATGGATGGATGGATGGATGGGTGGATGGATGGATGGGTGGATGGAGGGATTGGTGGATGGAGGGATAGATGGATGGATGGGTGGATGGAGGGATTGGTGGATAGAGGGATAGATGGATGGATGGGTGGATGGATGGATGGGTGGATGGAGGGATTGGTGGATGGAGGGATTGGTGGATGGAGGAATAGATGGATGGATGGATGGATGGAGGAATAGATGGATGGATGGATGGAGGGATTGATGGATGGGTTAATGGATGAACGGAGGGATAGATGGATGGATGGATGGATGGATGGAGGGATGGAGGGATAGATGATGGATGGGTGGAGGGATGAATGGATGGATGGGTGGAGGGATGGATGGATGGATGAATGAATGTAGGGATAGATAGATGAATGGATGTGTGGATAGATGGATGGGTGGATGCATGGATAGATGGATGGATGGGTGGATGGAGGGATTGGTGGATGGAGGGATAGATGGATGGATGGGTGGATGGATGGATCGATGGATGGATGGGTGGATGGGTGGATGGAGGGATTGGTGGATGGAGGGATTGGTTGATGGAGGGATTGGTGGATGGAGGGATAGATGGATGGAGGGATAGATGGATGGATGGGTGGATTGATGGAGGGATGGATGGATGGGTTAATGGATGGATGGATGAATGGAGGGATGGATGGATGGATGGATTGATGAGCAGGCAGCAGAAGACTGGAGACAGATGGAGAGATGAACAGACGAGCCTGATATATTTGATGTCATCCTCTGGAGGGCTTTCAGGAAGTTAAAGTGAGGGTTAGCAGAGCAGCACCTTTTGTTTCCACTGCCCCTGAGCAGACAGGATGTTCTTCATAAAGGTTTTGTGGTTTTTTATCTGATCAAAGTTTTTATGTCTTGGAAAAATGTGAGTGCATTTTAAGGGGTTTGAAAGCTGTATTTCCATTACATGTGAAATGGCTTCTGTTAGGGATTAAATAAATAAATAATGTCACTAATAACTAATTATTGCACATCTATGAAACATAATGCCAATAACTTTAAGACCACATACACACCTAACATTTCTAGTGTTCTATGTGCTGCATGTTATTCCAAATATATGATATTATTATATTTATTTGTGTTGTGTTTTTATAAACAAAATAAATAATGATTTTCAATACACAATATATGAGTGTCCTTGTCTAACACACCCTGGTGGCAGAATTACAAATAGAATGCCATCTAATGATTCACATGATCATTAATAAATAATAACCCACGACTGATCTGGTGCACTGCCTGCATAGCAGTGTGTAGCAGCCCCACTCTGACTTCTCTCCACTAATGCACGTCCACAGGTCCTGTTTGAACATGTGTGTGATTCAGGTCAATGTGTGTGAGAAGCATGTCTCTCAGTAAATCATTTTAAAATAACAATTCAAATTCAAAAAACTAAAGCCACAGTAAGCTGGTGAAAAAAAAGAAGCAAAACCTCAACATGCAAATGTTCCCACATTGTGTTAGAGTTTCTAGTTTCTAGTTTGTTTGAAGCCCACAACACCGGAAACACTAACTGCTTATTGCCCATGAGAAAGTTTTAATGTTTTCAGGTTGTTTTCATTAGCAGAAAAAAGAAGACAAAAAGATAACAATATGTTTCATCTAATCTGACATGTTACTTTAGGTTCTGCCTCATTTACCATCTAGATGTTTTTCTTTTAGTACTGACTGTAACTCGTTTTCTTATTGAGAATACTGAGGGAACAGTTGAAGCTTTCACAGCGTGCTCCAACTCGTTGATCAGTGGTTTCTTTGGAACCTTTGGTGAAAAGTTCAGTTTTACTCATCTTAATTAAGCAGAACGTAGAAACCACAAAACTCGCAACTTCTACAGAATATAAGGAAACTATGATCAAACTGAATTTCCCCATGATATAGTCGGTACTTGGTACAGGCTGACTGACCACTTCCTGTATTAACACCTCTGCTATAGGAGGCCCGCCTTTCACTCAGGCCGGACATGATGTCACTGAAGCAGCAGAATTCACAGTATTTATAACTTTGAACAACTTAAGGTAGTGCAGTGCTGGCTTCTCTGACAACAATGCAAGCAACAATTTGTTTTGACTAGAGAAGAACGTGATTATAAAGCACCCCCACACGGCCAATTTGGAAGCCCCCACCCCCGCTTGCCAGGCAAACAGCAAACCAGCAGGTGTTGCAGGGATGAAAATGGGCAGGCAAACTGGTTTAGATAAAACTGAATCTGTCCAACCTAAAAAACTTGTAAAATTTGGTACAACAAGGATAAATATTGTTCTTTGAAAATAGAGCTGGTTCAATACTGAAGCTTTAGTGTCCAGGAGGAGCGGGGGGGGAGACAGCTCTCTTCAATGTTTTGAGTTTGGACTGCAATACCCATTTTAAACACTAGGTGACAGAGTTACATATCGTTCCTTTAATATTCAAAAGCAGCACCCTGAATACGTAAACATGACATGTTGAGTCCCCCGAGCTTCGACTGTTTTGTTGATGATGATGCAGCTCTTTTCATGAACCTGGAACCAAATCAGATAAACGTGTGAAAAAAAAGAGACAAATTGAAGTGGAAAAAAAAGATAATAAACTATCATGTTAAAAAGTTCTAACTTAAATGCGATTCAATGCCCAGGTTCATTAAACCTTCTTATGGATTCATAGTCAAACACTTCACATATAGGCAAGTTAAGCTTAAGGAAAAGTTGTAATAACTAATTGACTCCTGATAACATAAAAAAACTGAATCCATTATAAAACAAGATTTTCTATTACACTTTTGAGCGGCGACCCTGAAGTCCCAAAAATTACTTTTTTTTGAACGCACTTTGCGCACCAGTTATTATCTTGTGGGTACAAAATAATAAGTTGTGCAATACGTTTTTTGTTGTTGTTGTTTTTTTTTTACTTTTTGGGACTTCAGGAGCTCCATACTTTAAAAATAAACTTCAAATTCTGTCACGTGTTTATAATGAGTAACCTAACAACCCATAAACTTCTTGATTTATTTGACCTCGGGTGGTCGAGCTTCATATGTCATACCCTCACAGAGATGTATTGCCATATAGTCCCCTTATTGTAAGTTTTTATACATACCTTGCATTAACTGTGAGTGTCTTATATACAGTATAGGCAGTTAAGGATGAGCAGACAGAGATGTGACATTAAGGTAATCGTTTGCTGGGTCGTCTGAAATAAGAATATTGAATGACTTGAGTCTTAATCTCTGAGTTTCCAAAAGAAGCCCCACATAATACAATTTTATACATCACCTGTTTCGGCGTTTCCAGGACCTCTAAGTGTTTCATAGACACAGCCATCACCTTCAAATCAGAAATGATGTATGAAATACAAAAGTCCCCTTTCTTTCTGAATCTTTTTCTTTAACTCTTTTGAGTGTTTATGAGAAGAAATAGTGAAAACTGGATTTCAGGATCGGATACGAGACTGACCGTGGGAAAGAGACGAGTAAACTTGCTGCTGTGTTTCATCTTGGTTGGCCGTCTGAGATTGTTGGCGCCTTAAACATGTAGGAAGAGAAGTACAGTAGCTGTAATCCACAAACTAGTATAAGTATGATAAAAAAACAAACATGTGAAGGACGTAGTCATCTTCAATGAGAGAAGAGTTAACTTACCTGTTACAGCATGGATCTGTAAGAAAAGGAAATACTGAATCAATGATCTGGATTGTGATTTGAAATAATAATTATCATTCAGCTTGCAAAATAATGTTTTTACCCTTGAACATTTTGTAGCAAACCAGCAACACCAGCGAGATCACCAGTAGAATGGATATCTGATGGTCTTTTTAAAATCAAGAGAATTCTTCAGGCCGTGTTGTGTGTGGTGGGAGCGTGGAAATACAGGACGTCACGGAGTCACCTGGGTACGATCTCCTCCGCCAGCCCTCTCTTTCATATCAGTTTAGTTCATGTGTAAAAAGAACCCATGAAGTGTTGAAACAAAAACAAACCTTACTTCAGATTCTCTGCGTCCTCACGGCGTCTCTTCGACTCAAATTTCTGCCGGCTCCTCTGCAGGTGCTGCTAATGAAGATTACAGAGACAGAGACACCACCCCCCCCCCCTCAAGGTGTATCATCAGTACTGACCCTGCTTCTCCTCCTACCAACCACGCCTACCGCTAAAGACCCTGAAGTGAATCCTCCTAACACATTATCATAACAACACGGCCAAGGTTTTTCTTTAGCAGCATTACGAAGCTGGTCACAACGGGCTCACACTTAAGTAGTACAGGTGGGGTGTAAGCTAGAAGCTCTTTCAGTGAAGTACAAGCTCCACAGAGAAAACAAACACCCTAAATGACTCGCTGTCATTTTAAAATCTGCAACCTGAGCTCGAGCTGATGGATATTTGGAAATGAAAAGTGTCCCCACTTCGGCATGCAAACGTCTTATAGAGTATATCTTTTTTTTTTTACATAAATCAAGTGACCTCTGCAGGTCGGAAAAAACTACAATGTCAGAAAAAAACATCCCTACTTATGTTCGTTTTTCATGAAACAAAATGGATGTTTGTTTCTTTTAAAAGTTGGATAACAATTTTCTTATTTCATATCCTCAGAGTAAAGTTATGTATCTTTGTATTAAAGACTTTATTAATGAAGAAAGTGCATTTGATATTAAGTCAAGTTTCTAAAACTAACTCTGTGACCAAAATAAACTATAAACATCCTCAGAGAATTTGACTCAACAGAAGCAACACCAATAAAAAAAAAAGGTACTTTATAGACCCTCTGCACCAGAAGATACAAGTCAGGCAATAATTTCCTCTTCTCTGCATTTACCTTGCTCTTGCAGGTCACTGTTACACTTCACTGTTGTGGATGCCGACATCTCGCTGACTGGATTGTAAATTGTGCAGGGGAAATTTGTGTCTCCATCTTGTGTCCTGAGGTCGTATTGCAGCCTGGGGCCATTTCTGATTTCCTTCCCTACAGTCCAGTTGTAGCTGACATCGATGTCAGAGTTCACACTGCACTGGAGCAACACCATGCAGGAGTTGGTGAAGGTCTGCCAGGTGGAGTTGCCAGTCAGGTTAGGCTGTTTTGTTATTGGATCTAGAGAGAGAGAGAGAGAAAGAGAGAGAGAGAGAGAAAGAAAGAGAGAGAGAGAGAGAAAGAAAGAGAGAGAGAGAGAGAAAGAAAGAGAGAGAGAGAGAGAGAGAGAGAGAGAGAGAGAGTTAAGACACTAACGTTGGAGATAATATATATTGTGTGTAAGAATGAAAAGTGGAGTTTCAATTTGGACAGATTTTTGATTAATGCTTTAATACAAAGTTTACGATGTTTACTGGGAACATTTTCTTTAAAAGTCAAAAGACATGTCTTACCGTGAACTTTCAGAGTGACTGAGACTGTGTCCCTTTGTGTTCTTACTTCTGAGACAAAACTGAATTCACCAGAATCCTGCAGAGTCAGCTCTCTCACTGTTAAATTAAAGTTTGTAGGGTTCAGTTTTAATCTGCCCTTAAATTGTTTTCCATCAGCAGTCTTATCTTTGTTTGCAATGGTTGACCCTTCATATAGCCACTTTGCTGCAGTGACTCCTTTAGCTGGTAAACACGACGACAACTCCACTGTGTCCCCGACTTTTTTATGGAGGACATGTTGACAACTGAGAGCCTGCACATCTGAAACACACAAGCAAATAACAATTACTTGTTTTTTGTTGATGCCAAATTGATCTTGATATTATGACTTATAGTTTCACCTAAGAGAGAGAAGATGAAAAGGACATGATTTTGGGAGGCTGGGTGACATGCAGTGACGAGGAACACTTATAACTAGCCCATAACAACTTTTAAAGTTACAGGAATGTTATTCTCCTTCATTCCTTTTTGCTCAGAATGATTAATTCCTGACTTGTAGCAAATGTTACTGCTGAAGTTAGTGGTGTAGCATGGGCAGTTCTAGGCAGGGGCCAACAGGGGCCAGTGCCCATGTAACACTGAGCTTGGTCCTCCCTGTGGCCACCCCTCCAAAACGAAAAGCACATACACAGTAACTCAACAACCGGACTCAAAATCTAGTATTAAATACTGTTACTGAAACAAATATAAATCATGGTATTCAATGATGTTTTGGCATATTATATAGATATTTTTTAAAGCAATCATCTTTGTCTATTTTTCACCTGGGTTTAATGTTCCCCTCTGATAAAACAACTGGTCCCAGTTTGGCCCCCTCAGTAAAAGTGGTCTAGAACCACTACTGTGGTGTAGAGGTTCTGCTTCTGCATTTCAGTATGTAAAGAGCGGCTGTCTGTTGATTCAGGTTGAGTTTCACAGTAAATTAACAAGACAGAGTAGGAAAACAATTCTTAAGGTTTTGTATAACTCCTTTTTGGGACCCCAGACTTGTGTTGTTGGCAGCCTACTAACTACAAAAATATTCCATTGTCTCTATTTAGACCTTTCAGCGTTTTTTCCATTTTTTTTATTTCTTGTGTAATTTTGACTCCAGGAATAGTTGCATTTTGGTTGTGGAGGCCATTAGGGACCATGTAGGGTAGGGTGGGTAGTATGGACATTTTCAATACCTGGCCAGCTCCCCCGGGCCCTTAAAGGCTGCATCGCTGTTTTGTTTGTGGTGGCAACTAGGTAGGTTATCAGTACGGGCAAACAAACGAGTGGTCTCTTCCCTGAGCGCTTCTCCTTTCATTAAGGCACAAGACAAGTATCTTGTGTTTATTTGAAAAAGAGTATGATTAAATCTCTGCATCATGTAGCTATAGTTACAATAACTTCTATTAGGCAAAGCAAGGCAAGTTCAGCTTGAGGCAATGCTTAAGAAAAACATCACACGTAAAAGTAACACAACAAGGAACATATATTACAAAGAACTCCACTTCATAGAACGTAAATGCATAAGATTCAGACTCACTTTTTTCCTGACCTCTTCTTCAGTTCACCTTGACCTTGATCAAGTCAAGCTTTACCAACACAACAATAGTTGGTCAATTCAACAATACTGATGATCTATAGTGAATACCAAATATGCATCATGCTGTTTTTTTCTGTATATTATTAATGTTGCAACTGCACTTCATCATACATGTTATATTTGTGTGTATGCATTAACCATGTATCTAAATGTATATCAGACTGTTCATACTGGTTATATTGGTTATACAGTTTTATCTCAGCATGTTTTAACTACCGTACCACTTATTGTTATTCTAATTAGAACCCCGACACATTTTACTAACATTACTTAGACTGCACCTAAGATCTTCCTGCACTTTAAGTTAGATTGTAAAACTGCATCTTAACTGTCTCAGTTTTTACACTCACAGTTACAGTAAAGCCGTCTAGTCTCTAACAGACAGGTGTACATACCATCCAGGCAGACCTCAAACAGCAGCAGAGCACTGAATGTAAAAAAGTATCTCAAATATCGGATGCGATCAGCGGCCATCTCTGCAGGGAGGAACGTCTGTTTCCTCTTCTTGTCTATCGAACTCCGCTGAATCGGAAAACAAAACCGACAATGCAGGAAGTAGAGCATGCAGTCTGACCAGACCTGATACTTTATTGTTAGCAGAGCAGAATAAGGGTTAAACATTTTATATCAATGTTTTCTTTTAACCCGCTGTGTGTTGTCCACATACAGCATTAGCTTCTTTATCCACACAGTTTGACCTTAGTTTATGTAACAATGCACATCAGTGATGAGCAAACAGCACTTTATTTTAAATGCAGCATCTTCAGTAATTATTTATGGTCAGAAGAGTCACATTCAGGTTAGTTAACATCTTCATCTGCTCCAAATCTTGTACCGCTCATACTACAGCAGGACAACAGAAGAAGGATGAACAGAAGGGGACGTAAGGGAAATGAGCTTGTTGCTGTCGACTGTGCTCATGGATTATATTTGGACACACGGTGGCAGTGCTGCCTCAAACAAGAGACCCAGTAGGAGCAATGAAGAAAATCAGGGGGCAGCAAAAGCAGCACCAGACGGACCAAAATCCACCACTCACAATCACTATTCATTCTGCATCTTCATTAAAACTCCTGACAAAGAAGCCATCAAAGACCTCACTGTTGTAGGTCAGGTCATCTAAATGAGTCCAAACCAGAAAGCCAAGCAAGCCTTTCAACCTGCTCCTTTACTCATGTCCACCTCACTAAAAATAAGAGAAAGAATAGAACAGAAAAAAAGGAAGATGGTGTAATCACCTTCACCGTGTCCACAGTGGACGAGTGTAACCAGCGCTGAAATGAAGATTGATAGCTTATTAAATATGATCACAACTAGCAGAAACTGTTTGTTTTAAAGCTTCAAAAATAAAAAAGGCATTTAACAACAGCTGAAGTTTCAATGTAACTTTTAACGGCTGAAAAACGTCTAAACAGTGAATCATCATTGAACGTCAATCAACAAGAATGAAGTGAAGGCAGTTTCAATCAGAGACCTCGTCATGAAATAAACAGAAAGGTGTATGACGATATGAAATTCAATAACATAGAATAGTCAGAGTGTTAATAATAATAATCATAATAATAATAATAATAATTGGTATCATCTTATGTTTTCTAAGAAAAAAAGGTGGTCAAAATTTTCTTGACATATTAAGATAAAAACAAACTTGTACTCACTGAAAAACACCACTACACAGACCGTAGTGTGTGCCATGTTGTACCCAGCAGCGACCCACAGCCTCTGTTGAATGTCTGCTTTAAATCTTGAAAGCTGTTGACACTCATATCTTTAATCTGATATCATGTTTCCTCCAACACCAAGCACAGCGTCTTTTCTTCCCTTTTTTAACACCCACACTTTACGATGACTGTCAAGTACACACACTGCTCGGGCCATGCAGATACTTCTTGTGTCTTGTTCTTGATCCAAGCTAAATGCAAAGAGTTAAGAGTACAAATTACAGTATGTCAAAGTGAAAGTAATTTAGGAATTAAAAGTTACTCCGAAACATCAGGTAGAATCTTATTAGTGTTGAATAGAAAGTGAACACCATGCAGGAGAAATAAGTCTTCAAGTTTTCATTCTCAATCTGACCTTTAATGCAACTAACGCAATTTGTTTGACAGCCAAAGTGAACTTGTGATAGTTTACAGGTACGTGTCCTACATCACTATTAAGTTTGAATTTTCAGAACCTGGTATGAGCTGTGGGGAAAAGTAGATTATTCCCGTGGTAGAGGGAGCAGAAGTGTAGAATTTGTGACGGCTGTATTTGTCCTAAAAAAACCTGGAAGTAGCAGAGGAAGCAACAGAGTCTGCAATACGACGTTCTAATGAGAATGTTTGTCCTTATATCAATGCTACGTGTGGTTTAATGGGAATCCCAATATCAACAAAGGAGCGGAGAACAACATACAAAAGAAGAGAAAACATAAAGCAGCCGTTCAATAACGTGCACAGAGATTGAAGCGGTCGCATGCATACACTTAATGCACTGTGCAGCACTCAGAATATAAACGTCACTCTCCCCTCCCATTGGCTCGAGGGGAATTCTCCAGAGAATATCCTGCTATTAAGGGTCTGGCGGGAAAAACTCCGGGTGAAGTCAGAAGGAAATGTTTGGTTGTTTGAATCCCAGTTTGTGCTCCCTGTTGCCAGATCGTAGCGTTTCCTTTGTCCTAGCATTTTTGTCTATAGCTTTAGTGTTTATGATCTCTGCCTGTTTTTTTCCCTTCTCCTCTGGATTTGTTTGAATTTCTGTGTACCAAACCTTGGACTGCATTAAACGCCTTTCCTTTTTGAACGCTCCCTCTGAGTTTACATCTTTATCCATTGGGTGCCTATCTTTGGGTCACAGTCTGGCACCGGTGCTGCTAATAAGTTCAACACAGAAGCTGTCAGGATATCTTAAAAATCCAATTTTATTGAAATGGCAGAAATCTGTACAGACATGTTCACCAATAACCATTGAAACTCAAATATTGTATGAAAGGCTTTTGTTTGAATACAACAAACTATAGTATCACTAAGGTAAAGAATAGAAAATGAAATGAACTTGTTCAAAATCTAAAAAAATAAAAAACAGAAAACAGGCTATAACAGCATATGCTAAGTGGTTAGCTTAACGCTAAACAGAGTAGAGATTTTTATACTCTGGTTATGTTCTCATTTTTAAATACTATTCCTCGTGGATAAAATCTTCTGCTCTCGATACAGCACGATACAAGTAGTTCAAATGAAATGTAACTTAGTCTAACAAAACAAAAACATGTGGAACGTAACAATTCAACTTTACAAACACTTTGTGTACAACTATAACTTTGTTGAAGAGACATATGTCACATTTCAACTTGAATCTGATGAATCAGTTCTTTTCTAATGTGACAGATACATGAGACACCTCAGGTCTTATATCTTCCTTTTCTACTTTGTCATTGCATCACAAACATTAGAAAATGACCAAAGAAATGATCCGCCCTGTCCCAAATAAAGGCGGGTAACGCTGCTCACAGCTTACTAGTGAAAGAAGTTAATCGATGCATGAAATGTTCAACCAAACTTTCAGGAATACAAAATAAATACACAATTTAATTTATTTTCTATGCTACTTACTGTACCGAATACTTTTTTACAAGCACGAGCACAAAATTATCACATGACAGCTGCAAATACTAATCAAGCCAAGACTTGTCTTTTTTTCACGCTGCCATCCATTCCTTACGTCTATAGATACAGAACTTTATTGATCTGGAAGAGAAGCAAAGGGGAAAAAAAGAGTAGTAATTATTTAAGAATATTGCAATCTTTACCAGACCCTTTTGCCTGTTTTAAAATCAGTTGACATATACATAAAATAAATCCTCATGATGTAAGGTTGCATTAAAACCATGAGCTGTACCTCGTTTGACTTCAGAGTAAACCGATTCTTCAGTTATCGCAGGAGTTGGCTTTCCTGAGAGAGACAATCAGTGTAAAAAAAGTTCATTATACTGAATATTAAGAATAAGCCTTATGTTTGTAATTGTCATGTATGTAATGGTCATTACAATCTGTCATTATTTGTATTGTTGCAGCCATTAACCCTTTCCCCCCTTAGCCAATAAACTGATTTCAGCATCATCTTTAAGCATTAAAGTTGCCTAAGTATGCAAAATGTTCAGAAGCAACACATCTAAAACAAATGCAGAATTCAGATGTATTAAAAGCACAGTATGCAGATTCCACCACCGGGGGGCGCTCAATCAAAACAATAATAAAAGATGACGTTGGTGCTGGCAGGGAATCGTGAGTTCTCTCTACTAATCAATTTAATCAATTTTTTATTAATTTAGATATTTCAACGTAAACATTGTAATTAAATTCTACATATTGGACCATTAATGTAAAAACACCTGACGGTTAATATTAACAATAAAAGCTTACATCACCTGCGATTTGAAAGAAAAAACAAAAAAACACCACAATACATATTTTATATTGCGCTGTGTGGGAGAAGAAAAACTGCAGTTGATTGCTTACTTCACTCACCTTTGTTTTTCTTGGCTTTACCTGGATTATGGCAGCTGATTTGAGAATAAAGGACAGATGGATCTAAAGCAAAAGACAGATTTTAGGATTGGTTTTCTTTGTAGACTGAATTTGTAATGTACAGACGGACGGGTTGAAGGATTGAGAAAGAAAAACGTAGAAACACTTGAGTTTCTATGATGACTGTACAGATTATGTGTTATCACTATGGCAGCTCAGCGAATGTTTCTTCTTCTTGCTTTTGTTTGGACCCAAAACTGTCCATCTTAATACTTAATCTGTGAGATGGAAATGTTCTTAAAACACATGACGATCCGACAATAACATGCATCCAACATACGTACGTTAATTTAAACAGCCAAACTGAGCAGTCACAGGAATAAATGCCCCAAATTTAGCTAACGTTTGACAAATTTTGTCTCTTTTGACACCCAGTGGAAATATTTAGAATAATTACTGAACTGCAAGCTGACCCATTATCTCCTCCAGTGTGTACCATGATGCATTTTAACATCAACTTAAAGCAGCACTGTAACCTACCTTCTGTTTCTAACCTCACATCAGAATAAATCGTGCTGTCTGGTTCAGGTTTCTTCCCTATAAGACATAACAAATGAGCCGAATGAACGTAAAAACACTTCAGTATTTTTTCTGCTGTATCTTATTGAAATACTTACCTTTCTTTCCGATGTTTTTGAGCTCGATCAGAGAATATGTAACATCATGGGACTGGGAGTGGTTTGCATCTGAAATATATGTTTTGTTATCCACAAACATTCTTGGCCATGCATAAACTACAGTTCATCTACAGTCGGAAACTATTTCAGGAAACAGTTTGGAGCGTATTGGCTGACATCATTGTCCTGGTTTCACTGAGTCAAAACTAACTATAAATATTTATGATTAATTCAAATGCTTACCCTGCAGGGGAGGTGAGTATTCATGATGCTGAGCGGCCGGATTTGTGGCCGAGTCCTGGTTGGTGCTTTCAGACTGGATTGACCTACAACATTGAGTAAATAAAAAGGTGTTAACATTGGACGTAATGGCAAAGTGTTAATGTAATGTTCAAAATGAGACACAAGAGAGCACTGAACCAACCTGATACGGCATGAATCTGTAAAAAAGACATTGTGTTGTTCTTTTAGTTTGCCACCATTTCATGTCAAACATTTGCAATAAACCATCAAATGTGTAAGAGAAAAATATTAAATAAAGGTCTCACCCTTTGACTGCCTGCAGCGATACAACAGGAGCAGAAGAATTATAAGTACTACTCCACAAATCAGCCCGACAATCACGAGAATTACAGGATATGAAGGGTTCCCAAGCCTGGACACCGCTACAACTAATAACAAATAACTGTTAATGAACTTATAAAACACTTCTTAAAATTATAGACAATGATAATTAAATGTTTTGTCATGTTGTCTCAAGCAACGGTGAAGACAACACATAAACATGTGTAAAGAAAATAGTCTACAATGAATACATCATTTTATCGCAATCCAGGATTTAACCAAATTACTCATTCAACACTAAATTATTGAATCAATAAGGTCAATCACTTAAAGTGTGGTTACTTCCAACTAGATGGTGTATTTGACTATTTCTTTTTCAAACAAAACATGGTTTACATAAAATCATTCAGTAATTTGTATTTTTGTAAGGATGGGAAAGTGGCTTAGGCTAAAGAAAGAAAAAAAAAATCAAAAATTCAGTCCAAGTGAATTTTTTTACAATGAAAAAAAACAAGTGCAGCAATATGTACAGTACAGGCCTGGAGAAAAATGTAAAAAATAACAAATAAAACTAGCAAGAAATAAGAACAGAATGTAAAAAGTGACAAACTAAAGACGCGACTCAGCGCTAAACAATGCCACCGTGGGCCCTTGCAGCACGGCACACTCTTTGGTTACTGTCAACAATTCTCCAACACTTTGCCCCTCCAACCACCAACAACCTGCAAGGCCCTCAAGCCTCCTCTTATGTAGGAGTTGGCACCCCGACCAAAAGAGGTGAGAAATCAATGAACTCTCTGGAGAGTATTACCTGTTCTGCAAGAAGCACAAAACATCTACAATAAGGCTAAAAACATATCAAAATACATTTCAGTTAAAGGGATACTTTTTTTGCTGCTTATAAAAAAATAAATAAAACATTTGAAATGATTTTGTCCGAGGTCATTCACACCCAAGTACTGGTTGCTAGTCATGCTAAGCTAACGTTAACACAGGCCTCTAAGCCGGCTTGATGTTACTTCAAGAGTGTCTGTTTAACATTAGTGCATGAAAGTATGTACATTACTTTAGAGGGCACGGGGTATCTCCCTGACTATCCCACTCACCTGTTACTGACATCCAACTCTGAGACGACTCTCTCCCTGAGGTCTGACACTTGTAGAAGCCCTCATCAGACTTTGACACAGCAGAGATATTAAGCTCCTTTCTGGTATCATTTTGAATGAGTTTGTTATTCTGATAGAAGAACACATTGGAAACAATATCTGAGCTTCTCAATCTGCAGCTAAGAATAACTGAACTTCCTTCAGTCACTGGATGGACAGGGCTCACCAGGATAATTTCATACTCTGTAAAACAGTTAAAGAAAAGAGGATTCAGTCAGAGGTCATCAGGTTCAAACATGGAAATTAGCAGACACAGAATGATGAGAATATATTTCTTCTTTTTTTACAGCAATGCTTCAAAGTGATGATTAATCTGATGTGTTATCTTGTGTACACCTTACTCCTTCTTATGTTTAAGACTTTGGCATCAAATGTGTTTGAACAGCAACTGTCTACAAATGTGATCAGTATTTAATAATGATATACACTCAGACCTTAATCTTTGCTTTTATCTAATTAAGAGAGTAAACTCTCCCACACTGGGCTGCTCTTTTACTTTTCAATGTCGATGGAGATAACGTGGAACTGAATGATGTTGAATTGAATACTTGGATGCTGAAAGATAAAAACTTTAAGAAGAAATGTAATAAAAACATACTCTGTTTAGTGATGTTGACAGCGTTGCTGAACTCCCCTGATCCAGACTCACACCAGTACACATTATTTCTCAATCTGTATTCCTCTATTGTGCATGTTGATCCAGTCATTTTATCCCACTTGGAGCAATCTACCAGGAAGCTGTCCCATTGAAACTTCACTCTCCACTGAGTAGAGTTCCCCTTACACTCCAGTGAGACAGAATCAGAGGTGAAGTGTTGCACTCTTTCAGGACTCACTGTGAGAGATGCTGATGAAGGCAAATCTAAAAAAAGAATAAAAGAGGTTCAACAAAGCCCAGACTGTTAGCTGCCATTGGACTTTATATTTAATGTAGATATCCAACCAAGGAATTCGGTCTGTAAATTGAAAGACTTTCTTTGACCTGCCATTTTTCAAAGATATGACAGATTAGCATTGTTTTTTTTTCTTCAGTCCATATTCTGTTTTATCAGGAATGGCTGAATTAGATTTTTCATATAGTGTCTACATACCACTGATTACTGACCAACATTATTTTAATCAAACAAGCCCTCACATGTGAGAGTAAACAATTAGCAATAAGATGCTTAATTATACAAAGTAAAATGTTTTTATTGAACGATTATTTAAGTGATAGACTCTAATAATCTTCCTTTTAGTGTTTTTCATGCTACCAAAAACAACATCAACCACTCACCAAGGAAACGAGTTTGGCATTTGGCTGTGTATATTGTACTGTAGGTTCATGCATATGCACTTGTGGATACACACACCACATATATGATGCTTTTAAATTGTCTATTTAGACAGATGAAAATATATTTACAAACTACCTGCACATTAGCTCCAAGTTAAGTTGTGTATTTATTTTGATAATCGAGTGTAGATATTGAGCTTTCTGTTTAACTGTTTTGAGAATGTATATGTATGTATACACGCTTACAATTCAATGAAAAGTTGTTCCCTAAAAGGAAGGGGAAAGAAAGAGCATGAAGTCATCGTGATTGATTCCTATCTTGCTCTTGGATTGTTGTACAATACAGACAAAAGTACTGAAGAAACTCTATGTTGTTCATAGATCAAAACTGAATAAAGATATTAATCTCAAGATAAAGACAGAAACAAACTGACCTCCAGACCAGACAAACTTTGGTTTACTATAAGGAGTGTTCATTTCTCCTCTTCCAGCTCTGCACACATATCCTGCTGTGTGTGTCTGTCCATGAACAATAAAGGAATACTTTTCTGTTCCATCTCTGCTTCCAGATAGCAGCTGGTAGCTGTAGGAGTTGTAGGAGTTGTAGGAGTTGTAGGAGTTGTCAGATAGTTTGGGAATAGCTTCATACCAGTAGAACCTCCATCCTGCTGATGGGTGTTTAACCTCACAGTTCAGAGTCACAGAGTCTCCAGGACTCAGCCAGAGTGGAGACACGGTGAGGACAGGCTGGGGTGAACCTGTTGGAAAAGTGATTATTCAAAGAAATAAAACCATGTAATGATGGAATATCTGATAGTACAGTATAATGTTTATATGAAAGAAATGTTACTTACTGTATAAAACCGTTAATGTGATGGGATCGCTCCAACCTGTTGGAGACTGGTCACTTTTTTTTCTGCCCTTACAACTGTAGTTTCCACTGTGTGATGTATAAGCAGGTCCAATACTGTATTCCTTTTCCTTTGGAGGTTTGAATGAGCTGCTTGTTTTCCACTCGTACTCCCACTCAGAGTTGTCTCCACCCTCGATTTCACATCTCAAAGTGATCTTCTCTCCGCTGTGTATCTCAGTCCAATGGGGCTGAAGAGTCACAACAGCTCTGTCTGATACTGTTTGTGTTCAAGAGATCCCAACAAGGACACAATGATGAGAAAAAATAAACATCTTTAGCTTTTTTTTTATCAATCAATTTATGGATAAAAAACATTATTACAAGTTTTCAAAAATGTTACACTCACAAATGATGTTGATAGTGACTGAATCACTGTACTCTGTGTAGTAAACTGGTTCTCCTCTAACTCCTCTGCACCAGTAGACTCCTCCCTTGGAGACACTGATTCGTCCATTGAAGTTTTTACCATCATCGTGTGTGCCCGGGTGATCTCCTCTGAACAAGATGTACGTCCAGCCAGGTGATGGAGGGTTCACGTCACAGGTCAGGGTCACAGCGCCCCCTGCTGGAATTGATGTGCTGTCAGCTCTCAGTTCAGCCTTTGGTGTTCTTGCTGTTTGATTTGGAAACAAAGATGTAAAAAGGTAAATTACTGTACCTACAATTTGGTCAAATTCAAACAGTGCTGAGCCCAGAAGTAAAAATGACTTGAAGAATTATGAGCTGAAACTAGTGTTAAGATTTATCTCTTAAATTATATTAAATTTAAAGTAGTTCAATTCCAGAAAAGACCCAAATCATGTATCACTTTAAAAAACAACATCAACCAATCAAATGTATTCATAAAGCACATTTAAAAAAACAAAACAAAAACTCACACATACATATGTGCCCAAACACAAATGCACACACAGAATACTAACAATATAATCAGACTATAATATTAAATGATATTTGATAGAAATACATCAGAAAGAAATACAAGCAACCTAATTAGGACTCAAAAGCCAACATGTAAAAGTGTGTTTTGAGGCGTGACTTAAAAGACTCCACAGAGGGGGCAGACCCTGACTGAGGGAGGAAGGCTGTTCCACAACCGTGGGGCCTTGACTGCAAAGGCTCGGTCGCCTCGAAGTTTATAACGGGAAGGCGGAGCCAGGAGGCGGGGCCAGGAGGCGGGGCCAGGAGGCGGAGCCAGGAGGCGGGGCCAGGAGGCCCATGTTTGAGGATCTGAGATACTTTTCTCACTTTGACACAGCAATCATAACTTAGGAGAGCTCTATCAATATCAACAAACATCTTCTTTGTCAAATGTGAATAACTTAGCCAATATTTATAAGAAATTATTCAGACACTGTTAGTGACATCAAAATTCACTGTTTTAAACCATATTAAGACATATTTTAAGCAGATTACAAAAGATGTGATAGTCTTAAGTTTCTCAGTTATTTTGTTACCATGCTGAAAGTTAAAAAATAATTTGTCACAGCTCCCTGCAAAGACTTTAAGCAAGCAATGTTTTGTTTTCTCATTTAGATGAAATCATTTCCACCTGGACATTTTAATTATTGACAACATGGTTCAACTTACGTGTTACAGTCAATTTGAAGGGTTCACTCCAAGGCGTGAAGGTAGAATTAGGGAATCCTCTTCTGCCGATGCACTCATAGTCTCCGTTGTCAGAATCAGTGGCTCGGCTAATAATGTATTTATTGTCTGTTGTATGTTTGTCTGAACTGGATGTTCTGTCTCTTCTCCATCCAAACGTCCATTCAGAGTCTCCACCTCCCTCAATCTCACATCTGAGAGTGAGCGTCTCAGCCCAGAATGTTTCAGGCCAGTTGGATGTAATGGTCACAAGGGGACGGTTACCTGTTCACATCACAAAGAAACAGGATTGGAAAAAAAAATAAAAATAGAAAATATTACAGTTTTCATCCATGATCCTTATTGTAATGATTTAAATGTCTGGACAATATAACTGTAACAATAATGACACAACAATAATGTTGTAAATGGTTTTAAAGTAACGTATAAAGCAGTGTTAAAAGAAGCAGCTGTTGAAGAGATATAAGAGCTTACAGAGTCACAACAGTTTCTAGAAATACCAGCAGCTTTCCATGGTGAGGACAGAGTCGAGTCAAAAGAGAAAACTAAAATACATAGCTTAAAAAAAAACATTTTCAGTTCATGTTCTAGGACATTTTCTTTTAAAACTTAAGAGATAATACATAAACACAAAACACTACATGTGGATGATGTTAAAGAGATGAAGTAGGTAATAAATAGAGGAACTGCAGAAATATTTAAAAAACAAAAATCAGAAATATAAGACAATCACTTACCTTGAGCCAATCCGTGGGGGATCAAATTCAGCACTAAAATAAAGATCAATAGTTCATCAGGGAAGAATTAAAGGTGTTAAATCCAGATAGAGTTTCATTTTAGGTAACTGTTATTGTCAAAACTTTCAAAAACGAGATGGTTCATCTCAAGGGGCTATCCATCAATAAACAGAATTTCTCACAAAACAACAAACGTTTGGCAGCCATTTCAATCCTAAAGCTTTTTTTTCCAAAACTATCGACTATTTACTGTTCACGCCTTGTTCAAATGTTGTACAAACAGCAAGTGCTTAACTCCTGTTGTATTATTCAAATAGCTGAACTACATGTTCATAGAAACATGACTCGCTGTTTGAAAGTCACAAAACTTAAAGAGCTCTGATGTACTCACAGAAAAACCCCAGCACACAACGCAAGGTTTGGTCCATCTTCACATCCAAAACGACAATGAAACTCTGACGCTTAGTTTTAAAATAAAACATTAACTTTACATTTCTAATAATGCAGAAGGAAAAGAGGAGAAAGACAAGTAACAGTTCATTAAAATGTGAGAGCAGAGTTTCTCTCGGACTTCTTCTGTCTCTGTACTTCCTTCCCTATTGCACTTCACACAATTCTAAGAAGTGCCAACATCAACCAACTTGTTTACACTTCCTGTCTACTGCTCGAATAAGAAAGAGATCATGTGAAATGGCTTCTGTTAGGGGTTAAATAAATAAATAATGGCACTAATAACTAATTATTGCACATCCATGAAACATAATGCCAATAACTTTAAGACCACATACACACCTAACATTTCTAGTGTTCTTTGTGCTGCATGTTATTCCAAATATATGATATTATTATATTTATTTGTGTTGTGTTTTTATAAACAAAATAAATAATGATTTTCAATACACAATATATGAGTGTCCTTGTCTAACACACCCTGGTGGCAGAATTACAAATAGAATGCCATCTAATGATTCACATGATCATTAATAAATAATAACCCACGACTGATCTGGTGCACTGCCTGCATAGCAGTGTGTAGCAGCCCCACTCTGACTTCTCTCCACTAATGCACGTCCACAGGTCCTGTTTGAACATGTGTGTGATTCAGGTCAATGTGTGTGAGAAGCATGTCTCTCAGTAAATCATTTTAAAATAACAATTCAAATTCAAAAAACTAAAGCCACAGTAAGATGGTGAAAAAAAAGAAGCAAAACCTCAACATGCAAATATTCCCACATTGTGGTAGAGTTCTAGTTTCTAGTTTGTTTGAAGCCCACAACACCGGAAACACTAACTGCTTATTGCCCATGAGAAAGTTTTAATGTTTTCAGGTTGTTTTCATTAACAGAAAAAAGAAAACAAAAAGATAACAATTGTCATGTCCAGCTCAGGGTCTTAGGTTGTTTTTATTTCTATCTTGTTTTATTTTCTGTTTTGGGTCACTAACTTCTCTCGTTTCAGATCCGTCACTTCCCGCCCTCATGTGTTTCCCACCTGTGTGATTGTCTGCCCCGCCCTGATTGTTCCCAGCTGCATCTCGTTGTCTTCCCCCTCACCCTACTATTTAGTCTGTAGCTTCCCTTCCTTCTGTGCCAGTTCGTCTTCGACCCCTGTGAGAAGCGTTCAAGCCTTTTGTTTCCCCTTTGATCACTTTTTTGGATTGTATCTTCTTCAAGAGTAAAGACTGTTTTTTTTTTTTTCCCATCAAAGACTGAGTCGTGCTTTTGGGTTCACTTACCTGTGGTGTTGTTACACTCTGGAGAAAGAGAGTCTGATGGCTGTCCAAGGTGAGACACATCAGTGTTACCAAATCAAATTTAAAAATACATGTGATATAACTATGTGTTGAAACAGTATATTGATTGATTTGAAAAGGACAGCGTACATTAATCAACATACAGACGGATGTAAATGTACTTCCATGTGAGATGGGTCTTATAAATGACCTGACACGAAAATAAAATATGAATTTATTCATGTACCCAAGTTAGCGGATGGCTATTTTTTGGCTCAGATCCTCTTCATCCCTTTGTAGGTTACCCGGTGAATCTGTGGTCTCTTATTGACAATGATTCAAGAGAATTGTAATCGAACTTTACACCACGAGAAGGCGTGCATTATTTCTATTTCTGTCTTCTTTGCAGAGTCACACCAAGAGAGTCGTGCGTCCTCAGATCTTCCATTCATCATCTTCAGAAACGTTCTCCCTGTAGTAATGATGGCTTTGCTGCTGGTGCTGCTGGGACGGCTCCACTGTGGGATAACGCCGAGGTAAACCCACAGGTAAACAACAGCACCTCATGTGCACTCAAATCAAGATGGTGAAATAAAGGATACGACGGGATGAACGACAAAGACAGACATTTTCTCGAAAGTCTTGTTTGGTTGCCAGAAATGAAGAGCATCCCATAATGCTTCATTCAGCTACTCAGCTGCTGTCTTCCATGTGTTACAGTGCACCTTGTTCATTATATGTAATGATGATCCACTTAAATTCAGTGCATGTTGTGCAAACCAATGAAAACATTTTTAATCAGCTTAAAGAATCCAATCCATAGAAATGTTTTGACATGAGCAGATCAAAGAAAATGGCAGCACTTCCTCTTTGACAGGTTTCACATGTTTAATTCACTTGTTGATGAATGTTCAACACATGTTTGTTCTTCTTCTGTATAAGGACCTGAAGATATCACAAGTCAAATAACATTGTGCACAGTTTGTTTCAGTGTCTTTCTATATTTAATATTCACATCTGAGACCACGTCTTCTCTCACCCTGACCCTCGAGCCGCAACTCATCTCAGTGTTATTTATAGAGCACCTGTCATACGTAAAGTCTGTGAGCCCATAATGTTTGTGTGAACACAGTCACTGTTAAAAAGGACCCGAGATTAAAATTGTCTTTAAAATCTACATCATGTGCTGCCCAAGCAATCAGCACGTGCAGCTCAGAGCTTCACTTCCTGCTCATATCTACATAAAATATCGACCTATTATACGAACATTTGTGATGGTAACATGAACATTTAAACTGTAATATTCCACTGAATGTTTTTATATCAACAACAATACAAAACATGTCTGCCTCTCTGTAACAGCAGTTCACATTTTTATTAAAGATGTGATGGAAGTTTTTTTTGTGTCTTCTTTTCATGCAGTGTGGTCGTTGTACAGCAGGGGGAACTCATTGTTAGTGTTGTACCAACATTAACCCATTAATTACCAGCTATACTAAATTAGGTTTGTTCAGGAATAGTGTCTCAGATTTCTTTATGTTGGCGGTAGAAACTCGAAAATGGCGTTGGTGTCTTAAAATGCTCGTGGCTGCACAAAGCAAGGTGACCAATCTATTTCCAACACCTTGTTTGGTAGACAAAGTAATGTTCACAAAGGAAAACACATGCTAGATATTCTTCTGAGTCCAATGGTGGATACAAATTAAAGGTTAAAACAACTGTTTTATTCATAGTGAGAACCCAAAAAGAAGATCTGATTTTTAATTCATTCAAAGCTTTTTCTTTGTTTTCTGTGACAAAAAGTCAAAAACCTGCCACCTTCAAACCCTTCACACTGGTGAACTCTTCTAGAACTCTACGTACCTGAGTCATGTTTGTGTGAAAGAGAGAGAGAGAATGAACCGCTGCCAGCCGATCAGAATAAAGAACTCTTTTCATCAAGGTCCTGGTTTTACTTCAGATTTTGTTCAGACATTCACTCCCCAGATGGTGAAACTCATCTTTCCGTAGAAAGAGTGAAATATTTGATCTAATTAGCGTTAGCATGGTAATTTGGAACATATTAGCTTGCATTGTAATAGCATTTAGCTCAAAGCATTTGAGAGCTACTACCGTTACTGTCCACTCAAAAAGATGTTTTTATTGAACATGTTGAATATGAATCAGGATTGCTGATAAGACCCTGAGAAAATACTGTTTGCATGAAAGAATAAACAACAGGAAACTTCTTTAATGGCACAGTTATTTTCTGTCTTCGCATGTATGACATTTACAACCACGTTAGACTTAAAGTGTCAAACTCATTTCTTTATTTGGACTCGGTCAGCGTGCTTCAGCTTCAGAAGCTGCAGCATCAAGGTGGTGGTTGACCACAGTTTCACACTCACGAAAATACACACAGCAGATGGAACATGTGGGTTTAACTGTCACTAAATAATAACAGATAATACATCTGAAAAAACAAACCACATCTCTTTAAAATATCTTTAAACATCAACACATGTAGGGCGCAAAGCATGAAAACCATTTCTACAATGCAAAATAAAATAAAAAGTGTTTTCAGGGTCAACCAAACGTCTCGTGCTGCTCGTCCTTCAGTCGGCCGTAACGCTGCGACCTGAAGACAGAAAGGGTTAACAGTTCTGAGCATACCACAGTTAATGTAAAAAAACACGGGTCGTATCATTCTGAGAAGCATGACAGCTAAAGTTTGAAACGAAGCATGTAGGAAATGCTGCCTTAAGTGGTGCTTTGGTTGAACATCAACGTCCAGTGACATAAACGTTTGAACGCTGTAAATATGGGTCATGTTCTAACCTCTGCTGTCCATCCTAGCAGATATGAATGTCAGTAATGTCCTGAGTCTTATCTACTTGATCAAAGAATAGAGGGGTTCCTGTGTCAAAGGTCGGTTGGTACCAGCTGAGTGAACTGTCGCCGTCATTACTCTGGATACTCCTTGCTCTGTTTTGAGTATAGATTGAATTTTCTCACAGTGTTGCCAAAATACTTACTAGAACACTTGAACATCAGGCACCATTTAGTTGATGTTTTTATTACAATAAGTCTCACCCAGTTGTTGAGTGTCACTTGGGTCACCCAAAGTGAAGTTCATTCTAAGCTACGGTTATAGCCTCCTTGTTTAAGCTTGAAACGTTTCACCTTATTTAGCACATTTTTGATTTGATTTTGATGAAATGAAAGGAATTCTTTGCTTTAACCTTTCTGATCTTTTGCTATCCTGTTATTTTGGGTTCTTGGAGGCTTAGGTTTGAATCCTATTTGTTAAAACTTTCCTAAATCCTGCTACCTCTCGTGTGTGATTTATTATTCATCAATATGCAGATGACGCCCTGTTCTATGTCTGTTAACTGTATTAAACCATTAGGCATCAAATCCATGCTTGGATAATTGACTTTTTAAGTTACAATAATCAATAATAATAACTTTATTTGTAGTTTACAAAGTGCTATGTTATGCATATTCTCAGTGTTTGAATCTGTAGTGTACTTTTCACTTCTCTGTAGACTTTATCGGAGAATATGTCTGCAGCTGAATTCACCTTGACGACTATTTTAAATCTCATATAGAAATAAGCTGTTTTTGTTTCTCAGTGAAGACCTTCACCATTATGTTTGAAAAGATAAAAAAAACCTGCCTAAAGTCTTCAATATCATTTTAGACCATGTATGTTTTGTATGTATGTTGTATTTCCCTCAGGGATTAATAAAGGATATCAAAAAATTATTTCTGTCCATTTTATGGCCTTGAGATACAGACTCATGTAGTAGTCATTTAATTTTGTTAAACTACCCCAGGTTCAAGAGGAAAGGAGTTTACGATCAAGACATAGGATGGAGAATCGTGACTGTGAAATGAACCGTGACAGGATAAACTGTCAAGTGACGTACCTCTCTTTGTGCTGTCTATTGTAACCGCAGCATAAATCACTTGGTCGCTTGGTGCATCTGCTGACACTCGACGGGCCTCAACAGTGACTGAAAATACAAATGTGTGATAAGAATCCACATCGATACAGTACACAGACATTAAAAATATATAGAGATTCCAAAGTCCCATGATGAAACAATAACGCCACTTCCTGGTTTAAAAATGTGCAATTTGCAACTAGGACTGACGGCCGGCGATCTCCTTGGTGTGTCAGGGCCTTTAGAATCCATAAGCTGTGTTTAAGACCCCACTGTTATTAACGGGCCCATTCATCCATTAAATACATTAAACAAACGTAAAATGCAAATATTCCACGGAGACTGTGACCCATCAATCGCTATAAGCGCCTCTCGTTAGTGAAATGTGTTTGTACCTTTGTTCCGAATATATTTGCCGAAATGAAGAAGTCCAACCAGCAACAACAGAATCGATAAAACAGTCGTAACTATCCAAGGGGTGGAAAAGGATGAGACATTCTCTCCCTGGTTGTCTGGAATGTAATTACAAAGTAATCGAGTAAACAATGACAGAGGATTTTAGGTTTGGATTGGATTGAAAGATTAGAAGAAAAGATTTTAAACCTGAACGTTTCAACTTTTACTATTAATGTAAAGTATGCAGTTTAATCATGCACAATTCAAGTTTGTTAAAACTCTTGAATCATTGTCAATATGAGACCACAGATTCACTGGGTAACCTACAAAGGGATGAAGAGGATGTAAGACAAGCATTAGCCTTTGGCTAACTTGGGTACATGAATGAATTAATATTTTCGTGTCAGGTCATTTATAAGACCCATCTCACATGGAAGTACATTTACATCCGTCTGTTTGTTGATTAATGTACGCTGTCCTTTTCAAATCAATCAATATACTGTTTCAATACAGTTATATCACACGTATTTTTAAATTTGATTTGGTAACACTGATGTGTCTCACCTTGGACAGCCATCAGACTCTCGGCTGATTCTCTTCCTCCAGAGATACACTTGTAGAATCCTTCATCACGTTTGGAAACACTGGGGATGCTCAGGTTTCCTGCAGAGCTTGTTCTGATAAGGCGGCCATCTTTGTAGAAATCAGCTGAGAGATTGGTAGAGGTCGTCTTGTGTCTGCAGCGCAGAGTCACAGCCTCTCCCTCCACCACACTGATGGGACTCTCCAGGATCACAGGACCATCTGAACAACATGTGGTTTGTATTTTATATCACACAAAGATGAGTGCATGTAAATATCTTGTCTTAATGCAAACATACCAGTAACAGTGATGTAAAGTTCAAGCGCAATTCTCTTGAATCATTGTCAATATGAGCCACAGATTCACTGGGCAAACTATAACGGGATGAAGAGGATGTGAGCCAAAAATTAGCCTTTGGCTAACTTGGGTTCATAAATAAATTCATATTTTATTTTCGTGTCAGGTCATATTTAAGACCCATCCCACATGGAAGTACATTTACATCCGTCTGTATGTTGATTAATGTACGCTGTCCTTTTCAAATCAATCAATATACTGTTTCAACACATAGTTATATCACATGTATTTTTAAATTTGATTTGGTAACACTGATGTGTCTCACCTTGGACAGCCATCAGACTCTCGGCTGATTCTCTTCCTCCAGAGTTACAGTTGTAGAATCCTTCATCACGTTTGGAAACACTGGGGATGTTCATGTTTCCTGTAGAGCTTCTTCTGATAAGGCGGCCATCTTTGTAGAAATCAGCTGAGAGATTGGTAGAGGTCGTCTTGTGTTTGCAGCGCAGAGTCACAGTCTCTCCCTCTACCACACTGATGGGACTCTCCAGGATCACAGGACCATCTGAACAACATGGGGTTCATATTTTATATCACACAAAGATGAGTGCATGTAAAGATCTCGTCTTCATGCAAACATACCAGTAACAGTGATATGGATGATGTCGCTTCTCTTCCCATCTCTGGACTCACACCAGTATTGCCCACTTTCCTCTGGAAAAATAGTAGGAATAGTGCAGGATGACCTTTTTGATGTCACTGTAGTTCTACATTTGACTAATTCCCCTTTGGACCGATGTAAAATTTTCAATCCAGTCGAGTCATGAGAGCCCTCACAATGGAAGATCAGAGACTCGTATTCAAAGAACTGCAGTCTGTTTGGTTCAAGACGGAGAATCAGTGAATCTGAAACAAACCAAAGAAAGATATGTTCTCTTATTTCACCAGAAAGTACCAACTGAAGTTAAAATAGAACTAAGCATCAACCTGGTACTTACCAAAGTCCTGAACATGTGCACACAGCAGAAATAACACGTGGACCACTGGAATAACAAAAGAGAAGAGCTCCACATTGAGTGAGACGTGTTTTAACAGTCGTATATTCAACTGATTCTTACAGCTCCTAAAGCTGCCTTTGATGTTTGACTTTTACATTTTTATCTTTCAGGCCAAAAACCTCATATAAATATTTTGAACCTGAAAGTCTTTCCAAGCCCCAAGAGAACCCTTTGCATTAAACCATAATTTCCATCCTAACCTTGAACGACTACACTCTTTAGTTTTAACCAATCGTACTCACAGAGTTTGATGCAGAGCACGGCGACCTCCATGTTGACTGTCTGAACACCAAGCTGAACTGAAGTGTAACTGAGGAGGGGCTTCTTCCTGTGTGGTCTATTTATGCTGCTCATGTTCCCCTAAGTTTGACACTTTGATTTTTTTCAAAACGACGTTCACACTGACTGAGCTGCTGTGGTGGTGGTAAAGCCTCAGTTGATAGATTAGCGTCATTGGGCGGAGCCAAAGAACGAAGCGGACTGCTATGATGTGAAAACATTGACACAAACACGTAAAGTCAGACAGTTTGAAATAAAAAGGTCAGCTGTTAAACATGAAACACAAGATATCTGCAGACACACCTGCAAGGCAGTGTCAGAGCTGAAACTATAAGCCCTCACCCTTCCGTCACTTTAATCATTTGATGGTCAGGTGTTGCTGCTGTGAGCTGGAAACAACCTGCAATAGAACCGTCCACACAGTTTAAAGCAACAATATGGACGACTTTCAGCGTTTTCCAAGTCCTGCTGGGACACATGTCCTCTAATTCTTCATATATTCTACAGCTGATAATAAGCCAACTTTGTAATTGTCTTTAAGTAACAATATGTTGGAATTTGTGCTGCTCCTCCCCCTCATGGCCAACATGCATTTGTTTGACAATCAGAGGCCGGAGAAGTCGACAAAGACTTTGCGGACTGATGAGGTTCAGTTATACTACAGGAACCCTTAGTTTGGGGCTGACTGAAAACACGGGACACAAAATGACGGGAGGAGACTAGGAGGTACTCACAAAAGTATGTCATATTTATTTACAACAAAGTGAATGCGTCGATTAAAGAAGGATTGTGAGGATGTGGACGTCAGCTAATCGACCTTGTAAGGGTGTATGCATGAGTGGAGGTATGGTGAGCGAGGTGTGCTGTGGAAAGTCAAACAAAAGGAAAGAGCAGCATGGTTGAACTGGGGGAACAGTCTTTCTCCCTGCCCCCCACCCCAATGAGGAAGTGGGGCCTGCTCTTAGCGACTCAAAGGTACAAATCTGTGTTCTCATTATAAATATCACTGAGAATACGTAGAAGTTTGACTGTTTGAGCTTTGTTGGTAATGAATGAGAGTTTAACCCTAACCCTAAACATGCTAGGGGTAGCAGTTTGGGCCATTACCCCCTTTCCCTCACCACTTGAGAAACCATGCGACTGCCACCTTCAATCTCCTCCAATCGTGCTGTCCGTCCAGAAAGTTGAGTGATCCAATGGTAGATCTAGTTCTGCTCTCAACATGTGATCTACACGGACGGCAAGAACCGCAGCTGTCAGCTCCAGACGGGGAATGGTTACCTGTTTGAGGGGGGTGACTCTGGCTTTGCCCAGCAGAAACGAGACATGGACACTGCTTTTGCTGTTTTCAATCCTGAGGTAAGTAACAATGCCAAATCCCTCCTGGTTAGCATCAGAGAAGTGATGCAGTTGCGCCTTAGTGAGCTGTCCAAAGTGTTTGGACTTAATGCATCTCTCAACTTTAAAAGAATCCATCCCTTTCAGGTCTTCCAGCCATCTTATCCACTGATCGCCAATGTCTGCAGGTATGTTGTCATCCCATCCACAACGTCTCCTACAGAGCTCCTGCAACATGATCTTGGCTGGCAGTGTTATTGGTGCAAGGAAACCCAGTGGATCATAAACTGAACTGATCACAGACAACATTCCTCGCCTGGTAGAAGGTTGTTCCTTTAACATCATCTTGAACTTAAATGAGTCCGACTCCACACACCACTGCAGCCCAAGTGCTCTCTCTACTGGAAGCTCATCTCTATCCAGATCCAATTCTCTCCAATCCTTAGCCCTGTGCTCCTCTTCAATGGTTTGCAGGACTGCACGGCTGTTACTGACCCACTTTGTCAGAGTGAAGCCTCCTTTCTGACAGATGTTGTTAAGAGCTTGGACCATGGCAACCGCCTCCTCTTCTGAGGGCAAGCTCTTCAAGCAGTCATCCACATAGAAATTTCATTTGACTGTTTCCACCACCTGTGGCGAAAAGTGAGCGCTATTGTCCTCAGCTGTTTTCCTCAGTGCATAACTGGCACAGCTTGGGGAAGAGACGGCACCGAACAAGTGAACTGTCATTCGATACTCCACTATCTCTTGACTCACATTGCCCTCAGGCCACCACAAGAATCGAGGTAAGTCTTTGTCTTCTTCGGCCACCTTGACCTGGTAGAACATAGACTGTATATCCCCCATGAATGCTATGGGCTCCTGCCTGAATCTTGTAAGGACCCCAAACAGGGAACTAGTGAGGTTGGGGCCTTGAAGAAGCTGGCTGTTAAGCGAGGTTCCTTTAAACTCAGCTGCACAGTCGAACACAACACGTAAAGTGGCCTTTTTGGGATGACGTACAGCGTGGTGGGGTATATACCAGAGCTTTCCATTTCCACAGTCCAGCTGATGGCAAGGCACCTTTTCTGCATAGCCATTCCTGATAACATCTGTGAAGAAGCTGGTATATTCCTTGTGATATAGCTCATCTTTCCTGAACTTCCCTTTTAATCCCATCAGCCTTTGCTTGACCATTGAGAGATTATTTGGAAGAATGGGCAGATTTTTCCTGAAGGGCATTCTCAGGCTGTAATGTCCATCCTGAAGCTTTGCTGACTTGTCCATTATCTCTAGGAACTTGAGGTCCTCTCTTGACATTGCCCTTTCCTCTGAACTCTTTTCATTGAAGTCATGGTTGTATTGGTTGCTTAGCATTTCCTCCAACTTGCATACAGAGATCCTATTTACAGCAGCCACTGAAAACCCTGTTTTAGGTTTGCTGTTCTCTCCGTCTCGAAGGGGACCATTAACCACCCAGCCTAATACAGTTCTTATGGCATACGGGTCATTCCCCTGGCTGTTGACAACCTCCCACGGCTCCAATACCTTGGGGACGTTGGTACCAATCAACAAGTCAACATTGGCATCTATGCAAGGAATTTTGACATCAGAGAGGTATGGCCACTTTGCTAGCTCTTCCTGTTTGACAACATTGCTAGTGGTCACAGGCATTTTACTTTGAGTGAGAACTTCTGGTAGTCTGTAAAAGAAGTTACTGTCAAATCAGCAACCTCCAGACCATTCAGGGCACAAGTCGCAAACAATCTTCTCTTGTCCCATAGTGTGTAAAAGGAAGTTAGTTCTTCTTCCAGTAATGTTCAACCTCTGCATAAGACGCTCTGAACAGAATGTAGCTGTACTGCCAGGATCAAGAAACGCATATGTTTGAAGGATTCTGTCTCCTTTGATGGCTTTAACCTGGACTGGCAGAATAGACAGGATGCTGTCCTCCTTTATGACCCCTGTATGACCACAAGTTTCTGAGGAAGCTGGTGTGATGTATGGTTTTTCCTTTGATTGTTCACTTTCTGTGCTGGCTCTTGGCTTTGAGATATGAAGAACATTTGGATGGTTTTGACCACAAACTTTGCAAGTCAAGCGCCTGTCGCAATCCTTGCTCCTGTGTCCAATACACAGGCATCCAAAACACGCCCCTTTCTCCTTTAAAAAGACAATTTTATCATGATGTTTCTTCTTTTCAAGCTTTGGACACTCGTCCAGTTGGTGAAACTGAGAACAGCACACACAAGTGTGTTTAGACCTTTTCAAGGAATCCTGCCTTTCTGGGACTGACCATGAACTCCCAGATTCCTTGGTTGTGTCAACAGCTGTGACTGTAGTTGCAAAGCTGTTACCTTTGACTCTGCTGAACTTGAGCTGTGACTTGAACCTGTTAACACTCTTCGTGGCTAAACCACATTGTGTGTCCTGGATGTCTCCAAAAAGAGGGTCAGAAACAATCTTTACCTGATGTTCAATGAACATGACAAGATCCTTGAATCGAGCTCTGCAGTTGTGCCTCTCCAAGATCTCATGTGCTTTTGTCCTCCATCTTTCTCTGAGCTTGAATGGAAGTTTTGTCATTATTGCTCTCATATTGGTTGGCATGTCGAGTTCTTGCATATATTGAAGCTCCTCCATGACATTACAACAACCACGCAGAAACAGAGCAATGGCTTGTAGTGCTTTTACGTCCTCTGACTTTATTGCAGGCCAAGCCAGGGCCTTCTCTATGTAAGCCGCAGCAATCCTGTACCCATTTCCAAAGTGCTCTTGTAGAAGCTCTTTAGCCAGTTGGTATCCTCTGTCAGGACTCGTGCTGACAACTCCTCACCAGCTCTCTTGGCTGTCCTCTTGTAAACTGTTCCAGAAAATAAAGGCAGTCAGCTTTGTTAGCATTTGATTCAACAGCATGCTCAAAAGCTTTAATGAAGTTTCTATACTGAAGTGGATCACCGTCGAACACTGGGATGTCTCTAGATGGTAAAGACATGACACGTTGCTGTTGAACGAGAGCTTCTGTTATTAATTCTGTCGATGCATTATAGTGACTATGTCTCCTTGCATTTGTAGAGAATGTGTATGCTGTTGTTGCTCAATATGATCCATAGGCAAAGAGGGGGTTTGATGTTGTTCTGTTCCATACTGTTCTGTTCCATGCCATTCAGTCTTGTTTTCCAACTTTGTCTCATGCTTTGATCCAAAGATGCATTGCTTCCTGTTTGCACCAGGCTGAGTGTTCTGTGCACTTGTTTCATTATGAGGTACAGGGGAATTCCTTTGTTGCTGTGCTCCATGTCAAGGGTTCATATGTCTTTGCTGCAGGATTGAGACCTTTTGAAGTTGTTTGTTGTCCATTTTTCCTTTCAAAATAAGACTTCATCCCATTTGATGATGCTTCAGAGTCTCCTGAACAATCTGAAGCAGCTTGTAAAACAGCCAGTTTTGCTGTGGATGCAGCTATTTCAGCATCAAGGGTGAGCTGCTCCCTTCTTCTTCGTAACTGTTCCTCCTGGGCCTCCAAAGCATGCTTTTCCTTAAGTATTGCAACACGAGCAAAAAGTGCAGCTTTTTCTGCCTGTACTTTGATACAGGAAGAGGATTTACTTTTACCACTGGCTGCACTTTTGCGGTTAGAGTGTTTACTGGTAACATTTGATATGCTGTCATCAGGTCTGACATCATCAAAAGGGTTCACATCAACATCATCATTATTGTCATTGTTTGTCAACCAATTTTCAACATCAGAAATGAAAACCTTCTCAGCAAGCATTTTTGCAGAAAACCATGTATCTTGTTTATCCCTTTCATCAGTGGGCATTAAAGGCACCAGAGAATCATGCGCAACTTTTGCTTCCCCACACAGACAAACCATTTTTTCAAGTGTACATTTTACCTCTTTCACCCTGCTGCGCTGCATGAGCTCCGGAGTAATTTTTCTTAGATTTCTGGCCTTATTTAATTGATCTTTTCTTATATTTTGTAGCCTTTCTACCTTTTCAGCCAGAGCTTTGTAAGTTAATTTAACAGATCTTTTTCCCTTTACAGACTGTGTTTTATTAACGTTACCCATTTCCGCTGCAGCCGCAGCAGGATCAGCTGTTCGAGCTGCCGCCGGATCAGCTGTGCGCGCAGCTGCCGGCTCGTCAGTTTTACCGTCCATTATGTCCCCGTTTTGTTTATATTGTTCCATAACGCACGTCCAGCACGAACATTACAATCGATCACAAAGTTCAGTCTTATTTCGCAACGATCAGTTTATTTTTGGCGACCAATGCATTGGGATTACGCTCGCAAAGTTGTGTGCACACATTTAAATATGGCCATAAACCTGGTAGCGCTACACATACCTCAGAGCCGGTGGGCGCCGTTGAGTTGGACTGGTCTGACAACGATACCTGATGATCGGCGTCCTCCTCGTAACCAAACGATGCACCCGGCGTCCTCCTCGTAACCAAACGATGCACCCGGCGTCCTCCTCGTAACCAAACGATGCACCCGGCGTCCTCCTGGTAACCAAACAAGTCTTGGGGAATCCAACGTTGAATCTGCCTCTATGCAACGATGGCGTTCTTTCACGTTCTTTCAGCTTCCAATTGTCCAATTTAAAGCTAAGTTTTTGACTTAATGTAGTGGCTTGATCTTACGTATCAAAAGTTTGAGCCACTGAGGGGCTGATAGCCTACCGTACTTAATTGACGCGCTGTTTCCGTGTTTTCGTGGCAATAATTCAATCAACTCCGTGCTGTCACACTCAAAACGGGTTTATCTGAATCGTTCATTTACAATACATATTCTGGTTGTCTACATACACTTATTCCACAATAACTTGAATGTAAAAACAAAGCCAGGATAAATGTTCCATTCACGATACATTTCAACAGCGGTCAAAAACTGTGTGCCTCTCACGGTGGGCTGCTCACCTGTCCGTGATTAACTCTTCCTCTACTTGTAACCTTCCCAACACCAAAGTGAATGTGCCCCCTACTGTCACCACAAGGAACTACCACAAAGTACACATACATACTGAACACACAAATGGCTCTAACAGGCATTAAAAATTAATATCGATTTCCAAGTCGAGCAATTATACCCACAAACTGAACATTTTCTCTTTCTCCAAAGAACATGAATTCTAAATTACTATAATTAATTAATTTGTCTTTTTCTAATGAGGACTGAAGGACAACAGATTTACCTTTTCACACTTCAAAGGACATTTGCTCTGATTATCGTCGATAAGACGAGCAGGCTGCTTTTTTAAAAATCTATCACTCCTTTATTTTAAGCACAAGGTTACCTGAACATGCTCATGGTACCTGTTCTTACCTGTTTGAACTTCAGTTATGCCTGACTGAGGTGCCAGTGTGGACAAGTACAGCAACACTGCAGTGCATGAAATGAAAAAGAAACCCACTATGAACAGGGAACCAGGAAGACATTGAGACATGATGAAACAATAACGCCACTTCCTGGTTTAAAAATGTTCAGTGGTCTTGCTTTGTTCATGTTTTGTTTTTTCACAGCAGATATTCATCAAATATAGTTATAAATTAAAAAGGTGGTTATAACCAACCATTCACGTAATAAGTTCTGTTTAACTATTCTGGTCTGATGAAAAGTTGAAAAAGGTGCTGGCATTCTCAGCCAGAAGAGGCGGAGGCGACACATAAGGAGGGGTCTGTGGGGAAATATTTTCAACCCTAACCACAAACCATGTATCGCATTAGCAGCAGAAATCCTCACCTCGTGGACACTTCAGTCATATGTTCAAAGAGTCAACATGGAGGTCTGTGCTCTTAACCTCAGGCTGTGTGAGTATGATTCTTTATCTGTTTCATAGATATTTCCGTACCTGTTTTTATGAGATCTAACGTACAACTCTTCTTCTTTCCAGTGATCTGTGTGTTATTCCTGCTGGGTGCACATGTTCAAGATGTGGGTATGTACCGTTAACTTTCTCAATGTTATTGTTCAAATGCTTCATTTTGGTATTTTGTATGACATAAGAGAACATGTCTTTCTTTGGTTTGTTTCAGATTCACTGAGTCTCCGTCTTGAACCAAACAGACTGCAGTTCTTTGAATACGATTCTCTGATCTTCCATTATGAGGGCTCTCATGACTCGACTGAAAATTGTACATCGATCCAAAGGGGAATTACTCAAATGTCAAACTACAGTGACATCAAAAAGGTCATCCTGCACTATTCCTAATGTTCTTCCAGAGGACAGTGGGCAATACTGGTGTGAGTCCAGAGATGGGAAGAGAAGCAACATCATCCACATCACTGTTACTGGTATGTTTGCATTAAGACGAGATCTTTACATGCACTCATCTTTGTGTGATATAAAATATGAACCCCATGTTGTTCAGATGGTCCTGTGATCCTGGAGAGTCCCATCAGTGTGGTGGAGGGAGAGACTGTGACTCTGTGCTGCAGACGCAAGACGACCTTACCCAGTCTCTCAGCTGATTTCTACAAAGACGCCTGCCGTATCAGAAGAAGCTCTGCAGGAAACATGAGCATCCCCAGTGTTTCCAAACGTGATGAAGGATTCTACAAGTGTATCTCTGGAGGAAGAGAATCAGCCGAGAGTCTGATGGCTGTCCAAGGTGAGACACATCAGTGTTACCAAATCAAATTTAAAAATACATGTGATATAACTATGTGTTGAAACAGTATATTGATTGATTTGAAAAGGACAGCGTACATTAATCAACATACAGACGGATGTAAATGTACTTCCATGTGGGATGGGTCTTATAAATGACCTGACACAAAAATAAAATATTTATTTATTTATGTACCCAACTTAGCCAAAGGCTAATTTTTGGATTACATCCTCTTCTTCCCTTTGTAGTTTACCCGGTGAATCTGTGGTCTCATACTGACAAAGAGTCAAGTAAATTGTGCTAGAACTTTACATCACGAGAAGGCATGCATTATTTCTATTTCTGTCTTCTTTGCAGAGTCACACCAAGAGAGTCGTGCGTCCTCAGATCTTTCGTTCATCATCTTCAGAAACGTTTTTCCTGTAGTAATGATGGCTTTGCTGCTGGTGCTGCTGGGACAGCTCCACTGTGGGATAACGCCGAGGTAAACCCACAGCTAAACAACAGCACCTCATGTGCACTCAAATCGAGATGGAGCTATTGAAATAAAGGATACGACGGGATGAACGACAAAGACAGACATTTTCTCCAAAGTCTTGTTTGGTTGCCAGAAATGAAGAGCATCCCATAATGCTTCATTCAGCTGCTCAGCTGCTGTCTTCCATGTGTTATAGTGCACCTTGTTCATTATATGTAATGATGATCCACTTATATTCAGTGCATGTTGTGCAAACCAATGAAAACATTTTTAATCAGCTAAAAGAATCCAATCCATAGAAATGTTTTGAAATGAGCAGATCAAAGAAAATGGCAGCACTTCCTGTTTGACAGGTTTCACATATTTAATTCACTTGTTGGTGAATGTTCAAGAGATGTTCGTTCTTCTGAAGATATGACATGAAGATATCACAAGTCAAATAACACTGTGCACAGTTTGTTTCAGTGTCTTTCTATATTTAATATTCACATCTGAGACCACGTCTTCTCTAACCCTGACCCACGAGCCGCAACTCATCTCAGCGTTATTTATAGAGCACCTGTCATACGTAAAGTCTGTGAGCCCATAATGTTTGTGTGAACACCGTCACTGTTACAAAAGGACCCGAGATTAAAATTGTCTTTAAAACCCACATCATGTGCTGCCCAAGCAATCAGCAGGTGCAGCTCAGAGCTTCACTTCCTGCTCATATCTAAATAAAATATCGACCTATGATACAAACATTTGTGATGGTAACATGAACATTTAAACTGTAATATTCCACTGAATGTTTTTACATCAACAACAATGCAAAATACGTCTGCCTCTCTGTAACAGCAGTTCACATTTTTATTAAAGATAAATAATGTCTTCTTTTTATGCAGTGTGGTCATTGTACAGCAGGGGGAACTCATTGTTAGTGTTGTACCAACATTAACCCATTAATAACCAGCTATACTAAATTAGGTTTGTTCAGGAATAGTGTCTCAGATTTCTTTATGTTGGAGGTAGAAACTCGAAAATGGCGTTGGTGACTTAAAATGCTCGTGGCTACACAAAGCAAGGTGACCAATCTATTTCCAACACCTTGTTTGGTAGACAAAGTAATGTTCACAAAGGAAAACACATGCTAAATATTGTTCTGAGTCCAATGGTGGATACAAATTAAAGGTTAAAACAACCGTTTTATTCACAGTGAGAACCCATAAAGATAATCTGATTTTTAATTCATTCAAAGCTTTTTCTTTTTTTTCTGTGACAAAAAGTCAAAAACCTGCCACCTTCAAACCCTTCCCACTTGTGAACTCTTCTATAACTCTATGTACCTGAGTCATGTTTGTGTAAAAGAAAGAGAGAGAATGTACCGCTGTCAGCCGATCAGAATCAAGAACTCTTTTCTTGAAGGTCCCCAGATGGTGAAACTCATCTTTTCGTAGAGTCAGTGAAATATTGGACCTAATTAGCATTAGCATGTTAGCATGGTAATTTTTAACATATTAGCTTGCATTGTAATCGCATTCAGCTCAAAGCATTTGAGAGCTACTACCGTTACTGTCCACTCAAAAAGACGTTTTTGTTGAACATGTTGAATATGAATCAGGATTGCTGATAAGAAGACCCTGAGAAAATACTGTTTGCATGAAAGAATAAACACAAGTACACTTCTTTAATGGCACAGTTATTTTCTGTCTTCTCATATATGACATTTACAACCACGTTAGACTTAAAGTGTCAGACTCATTTTTTTATTTGGACTCGGTCAGCGTGCTTCAGATGAAAGTGAAGCTGCAGCATCAAGGTGGTGGTTGACCACAGTTTCACACTCACGTAAATACACACAGCAGATGGAACATGTGGGTTTAACTGTCACTAGATAATAACAGATAATACATCTGAAAATACAAACCACATCTCTTTAAAATATCTTTAAACATCAACACATGTAGGGCGCAAAGCATGAAAACCATTTCTACAATGTAAAATAAAATAAAAAGTGTTTTTTTAACATCAGGTTCAACCAAACGTCTCATGTGCTGCTCGTCCTTCATTCAGCCGTCACGTTGCGACCTGAAGACAGAAAGGGTTAACAGTTCTGAGCATACCACATTTATATGAAACATGGGTCGTATCATTCTGAGAAGCATGACAGCTAAAGTTTGAACGGAACCATGTAGGAAATGTTGCCTTAAGTGATGCTTTGGTTGATCATCAACGTCCAGTGACATAAACGTTTGAAAGCTGTAAATATGGGTCATGTTTTAAGTTCTGCTGTCCATCCTAGCAGATATGAATGTCAGTAATGTCCTGAGTCTTACCTACTGGATCAAAGAATAGAGGGGTTCCTGTGTCAAAGGTCGGTTGGTACCAGCTGAGTGAACTGTCGCCGTCATGGTTCTGGATACTCCTTGCTCTGTTTTGAATATAGATTGAATTATCTCACAGTGTTGCCAAAATACTTAGTAGAACACTTGAACATCAGGCACCATTTAGTTTACGTTTTTATTACAATAAGTCTCACCCAGTTGTTGAGTGTCACTTGGGTCACCCAAAGTGGAAGTTATTCTAAGCTACAGTTATGACTTCTTTGTTTAAGCTTGAAACGTTTCACCTTATTTAGCACAGTATTTGACTATTTTAATGAAATGAAAGGAATTCGTTGCTTTAACTTTTCTGATCTTTTGCTATCCTGTTATTTTGGGTTCTTGGAGGCTTAGGTTTGAATCCTATTTGTTAAAACTTTCCTAAATCCTGCTTCCTCTAATGTGTGTGATTTATTATTCATCAATATGCAGATGACGCCCTGTTCTATGTCTGTTAACTGTATTAAATCATTAGGCATTAAATCCAAGCTAGAATAATTGACTTTTTAAGTAACAATAATCAATAATGATAACTTTATTTGTAGTTTACAAAGTGCTATGTTATGCATATTCTCAGTGTTTGAACCTGAAGTGTACTTTTCACTTCTCTGTAGACTTTATCGGAGAATATGTCTGCAGCTGAATTCACCTTGATGACTACTTTAATTCTCATATAGAAATGAGCTGTTTTTGTTTCTCAGTGAAGAACTTTACCATTATGACTTTACCAAAGAGATAAAATAACACTACTTAAAGTTTTCAACATAATTTTAGACCATGTATGTATCGTAGGTATGTTGTATTTCCCTCAGGGATTAATAAAGGATATCAAAACATTATTTTTGTCCATTTCAAGGCCTTGAGATACAGACTCATGAAGCAGTCATTTAATGTTGTTAAACTACCCCAGGTTCAAGAAGAAAGGAGTTTAAGATCAAGACATAGGATGGAGAATCGTGACTGTGAAATGAACTGTGACAGGATATACTGTCAGATGAGGTACCTCTCTTTGTCCTGTCTTTTGTAATCGCAGCATACATCGCTTGGTCACTTGGTGCATCTGCTGCCACTCGACGGGCCTCAATAGTGACTGAAAATACAAATGTGTGATAAGAATCCACATCAATACATTACACAGGCCTTCGAGCAATCATATCCACAAACTGAACATTTTCTCTTTCTCCAAAGAACATGAGCTTTCAATTAATGTGATTAAAGAATTTGTCTTTTTCTAATGAGGACAGTGTGGACAAGTACAGCAACACTGCAGTGCATGAAATGGAAAAAACACTATGAACAGGGAACCAGGAAGACATTGAGACATAATAAAAATATAACGGCACTTCCTGGTTTAAAAATGTGCAATATGCAACTAGGACTGACGGCCGACGATCTCCTTGGTGTGTCAGGGCCTTTAGAAACCATAAACTGTGTTCAAGACCCCACTGTTATTAACTGGCCCATTCATCCATTAAATACATTCAACAAATGTAAAATGCAAATATTCCAAGGGGACTGTGACCCATCAATCACTATAAGCGCCTCTTGTTAGTGAAATGTGTTTGTACCTTTGTTCTGAATATATTTGCCGAAATGAAGAAGTCCAACCAGCAACAACAGAATCGATAAAACAGTCATAACTATCCATGGGGTGGAAAAGGATGAGACATTCTCTCCCTGGTTGTCTGGAATGTAATCACAAAGTAATCGAGTAAACAATGACAGAGGATTTTAGGTTTGGATTGGATTGAAAGATTAGAAGAAAAATTAAGATTTTAAACCTGAACGTTTCAACTTTTAATATTAATGTAAAGTATGCAGTTTAATCGTGCACAATAAAAGTTTGTTAAAACTCTTGAATCATTGTCTGTATGAGACCACAGATTCACTGGGTAACCTACAAAGGGATGAAGAGGATGTAATCCAAAAATTAGCCTTCTGCTAACTTGGGTACATAAATAAATTAATATTTTATTTTCGTGTCAGGTCATTTATAAGACCCATCTCACATGGAAGTACATTTACATCCGTCTGTATGTTGATTAATGTACGCTGTCCTTTTCAAATCAATCAATATACTGTTTCAACACAGTTATATCACATGTATTTTTCAATTTGATTTGGTAACACTGATGTGTCTCACCTTGGACAGCCATCAGACTTTCGGCTGATTCTCTTCCTCCAGAGATACACTTGTAGAATCCTTCATCATGTTTGGAAACACTGGGGATGCTCATGTTTCCTGCAGAGCTTGTTCTGATAAGGTGGCCATCTTTGTAGAAATCAGCTGAGAGATTGGATGAGGTCGTCTTGCGTCTGCAGCGCAGAGTCACAGTCTCTCCCTCCACCACACTGATGGGACTCTCCAGGATCACAGGATCAACTGAACAACATGTGGTTCATATTTTATATCACACAAAGATGAGTGCATGTAAAGATCTCGTCTTAATGCAAACATACCAGTAACATTGATGTAAAGTTCGAGCATAATTCTCTTGAATCATTGTCAATATGAGACCACAGATTCACTGGGTAAACTACAAAGGGATGAAGAGGATGTGAGCCAAAAATTAGCCTTTGGCTAACTTGGGTACATTAATAAATTCATATTTTATTTTCGTGTCAGGTCATTTATAAGACCCATCTCACATGGAAGTACATTTACATCCGTCTGTATGTTGATTAATGTACGCTGTCCTTTTCAAATCAATCACTATACTGCTTCAACACATAGTTATATCACATGTATTTTTCAATTTGATTTGGTAACACTGATGTGTCTCACCTTGGACAGCCATCAGACTCTCGGCTGATTCTCTTTCTCCAGAGATACACTTGTAGAATCCTTCATCACGTTTGGAAACACTGGGGATGCTCAGGTTTCCTGTAGAGCTTCTTCTTTTATTGTGGCTATCTTTGTAGAAATCAGCTGAGAGATTGGATGAGGTTGTCTTGTGTCTGCAGCGCAGAGTCACAGTCTCTCCCTCCACCACACTGATGGGACTCTCCAGGATCACAGGACCATCTAAACAACATGGGGTTCATGTTTTATATCACACAAAGATGAGTGCGTGTTAAGATCTCGTCTTAATGCAAACATACCAGTAACATTGATCTGGATGATGTCACTTCTCTTCCCATCTCCGGACTCACACCAGTATTGCCCACTGTCCTCTGGAAAAATAGTAGGAATAGTGCAGGATGACCTTTTTGATGTCACTGTAGTTCTACATTTGAGTAATTCCCCTTTGGACCGATGTACAATTTTCAATCCAGTTGAGTCATGAGAGCCCTCACAATGGAAGATCAGAGACTCGTATTCAAAGAACTGCAGTCTGTTTGGTTCAAGACGGAGAATCAGTGAATCTGAAACAAACCAAAGAAAGACATGTTCTCTTATTTCACCAGAAAGTTCCAACTGAAGTTAAAATACAACTAAGCACCAACCTGGTACTTACCAATGTCTTGAACATGTGCACACAGCAGGATTAACACGTGGACCACTGGAATAACAAAAGAGAAGAGCTCCACATTGAGTGAGACGTGTTTTAACAGTCGTATATTCAACTGATTCTTACAGCTCCTAAAGCTGCCTTTGATGTTTGACTTTTACATTTTTATCTTTCAGGCCAAAAACCTCATATAAATATTTTGAACCTGAAAGTCTTTCCAAGCCCCAAGAGCATCCTCTGCATTAAACCATCATTTCCATCCTAACCTTGAACGACTACACTCTTTAGTTTTAACCAATCGTACTCACAGAGTTTGATGCAGAGCGCGCCGACCTCCATGTTGACTGTCTGAACACCAAGCTGAACTGAAGTGTAACTGAGGAGGGGCTTCTTCCTGTGTGGTCTATTTATGCTGCTCATGTTACCCTAAGTTTGACACTTGGATTTTTTTCAAAACGACGTTCACACTAACTGAGCTGCTGTGGTGGTGGTAACACCTCAGTTGATAGATTAGCGTCATTGGGCTGAGCCAAAGAACGAAGCGGACTGCTATGATGTGAGAACATTGATACAAACACGTAAAGTCAGACAGTTTGAAATAAAAAGGTCAGCTGTTAAAAATATAAACACAAGATATCTGCAGACACACCTGCAAGGCAGTGTCAGAGCTGAAACTATAAGCCCTCATCCTTCCGTCACTTTAATCATTTGATGGTCAGGTGTTGCTGCTGTGAGCTGGAAACAACCTGCAATAGAACCGTCCACACAGTTTAAAGCATCAATATGGACGACTTTCAGCGTTTTTCAAGTCCTGCTGGGACACATGTCCTCTAATTCTTGATATATTCTACAGCTGATAGTAAGCCAACTTTGTAATTGTCTTTAACCAACAATATGTTGGAATTTGTGCTGCTCCTCCCCCTCATGGCCAACGTGCATTTGTTTTTAATCAATGAGTTGATTGAAGAAACATTGCGAGGATGTGGGCGTCAGCTAATCGACGTTCTAAGGGTGAGGTTAGATCACTGTGGTGAGACCAGCAGCCCGGATGAAGCAGCTATAACGGGCTCAGAGCTTCACTTCCGGCTCATATCTGCATAAAATATCGACCTATAATACAAACATTTGTGATGGTAACATGAACATTTAAACTGTAATATTCCACTGAATGTTTTTATATCAACAACAATGCAAAATACGTCTGTCTCTCTGTAACAGCAGTTCACATTTTTATTAAAGATGTGTGATGGAAGTTTTTTTTGTGTCTTCTTTTCATGCAGTGTGGTTATTGTACAGCAGAGGGAACTCACTGTTAGTGTTGTACCAACATTAACCCATTAATAACCAGCTATACTAAATTAGGTTTGTTTAGGAATAGTGTCTCAGATTTCTTTATGTTGGAGGCAGACATACAAAAACGGCGTTGGTGACTGAAAATGCTCGTGGCTACACAAAGCAAGGTGACCAATCTATTTCCAACACCTTGTTTGGTAGACAAAGTAATGTTCACAAGGAAAACACATGCTAAATATTGTCCTGAGTCCAATGGTGGATACAAATTAAAGGTTAAAACAACCGTTTTATTCACAGTGAGAACCCATAAAGAAGATCTGATTTTTAATTCATTCAATGCTTTTTCTTTGTTTTCTGTGACATAAGTCAAAAGCCTGCCACCTTCAAACCCTTCACACTTGTGAACTCTTCTATAACTCTACGTTCCTGAGTCATGTTTGTGTGAAATAAAAAGAGAGAATGTACCGCTGCCAGCCAATCAGAATAAAGAACTCTTTTCTCGAAGGTCCTGGGTTTACTTCAGATTCTGTTCAGACATTCAGTCCCCAGATGGTGAAACTCTTCTTTTTGTAGAGACAGTGAAATATTTGATCTAATTAGCATTAGCATGTTAGCATGGTAATTTTGAACATATTAGCTTGCATTGTAATCGCATTCAGCTCAAAGCATTTGAGAGCTACTGCCGTTACTGTCCACTCAAAAACACGTTTTTGTTGAACATGTTGAATATGAATCGGGGTTGCTGATAAGAAAACCCTGAGAAAATACTGTTTGCATGAAAGAATAAACACCAGTACACTTCTTTAATGGCACAGTTATTTTATGTCTTCTCATGTATGACATTTACAACCACATTAGACTTAAAGTGTCAGACTCATTTCTTTATTTGGACTCGGTCAGCGTGCTTCAGATGAAAGTGAAGCTGCAGCATCAAGGTGGTGGTTGACCACAGTTTCACACTCACGTGAATACACACAGCAAATGGAACATGTGGGTTTAACTGTCACCATATAATAACAGATAATACATCTGAAAATACAAACCGCATCTCTTTAATATATCTTTAAACATCAACACATGTAGAGCGCAAAGCATGAAAACCATTTCTACAATGCAAAATAAAATAAAAAGTGTTTTTTCACACATCAGGTTCAACCAAACATCTCATGTGCTGCTTGTCCTTCATTCAGCCGTCACGCTGCGACCTGAAGACAGAAAGGGTTAACAGTTCTGAGCATACCACATTTATATGAAACACGGGCCGTATCATTCTGAGAAGCATGACAGCTAAAGTTTGAACTGAAGCATGTCGGAAATGCTGCCTTAAGTGGTGCTTTGGTTGAACATCAACGTCCAGTGACATAAACGTTTGAAAGCTGTAAATATGGGTCATGTTCTAACCTCTGCTGTCCATCCTACCAGATATGAATGTCAGTAATGTCCTGAGTCTTACCTACTTGATCAAAGAATAGAGGGGTTCCTGTGTCAAAGATCGGTTGGTACCAGCTGAGTGAACTGTCGCCCGTCATTGCTCTGGATACTCCTTGCTCTGTTTTGAGTATAGATTAAATTATTCCACAGTGTTACTAAAATACTTACTAGAACACTTGAACATTAGGCACTATTTAGTTGACGTTTTTATTACAATAAGGCTCACCCAGTTGTTGAGTGTCACTTGGGTCACCCAAAGTGGAGTTTAGTCTAAGCTACAGTTATAGCCTCCTTGTTTAAGCTTAAAACGTTTCACCTTATTTAGCACATTTTCTAAAGTATTTGACTATTTTGATGAAATGAAAGGAATTCTTTGCTTTAACCTTTCTGATCTTTTGCTATCCTGTTATTTTGGGTTCTTGGAGGCTTAGGTTTGAATCCTATTTTTTAAAACTTTCCTGAATCCTGCTACCTCTCGTGTGTGTGATTTATTATTCATCAATATGCAGATGACGCCCTGTTCTATGACTGTAAACTGTATTAAATCATTAGGCATTAAATCTAAGCTTGGATAATTCACTTTTCAAGTTACAATAATCAGTAATAATAACTGTATTGTTATGTTATGCATATTCTCAGTGTTTGAATCTGAAGTGTACTTTTCAATTAATCGGAGAATATGTCTGCAGGTGAATTCACCTTGACGACTACTTTAAATCTCATACAGAAATAAGCTGTTTTTATTTCTCAGTGAAGAACTTCACCATTATATTTAAAAAGATCAAACAACCCTACCTAAAGTCTTAGACATCATTTTAGACCATGTATGTTTTGTATGTATGTTGTATTTCCCTCAGGGATTAATAAAGGATATGAAAAAAATATTTCTGTCCATTTCATGGCCTTGAGATACAGACTCATGAAGTAGCCATTTAATTTTGTTAAACTACCCCAGGTTCAAGAGGAAAGGTGTTTAAGATCAAGACATAGGATGGAGAATCGTGATTGTGAAATGAACCGTGACAGGATAAATTGTCAAGTGAGGTACCTCTCTTTGCTCTGTCTATTGTAACCGCAGCATACATCGCTTGGTCGCTTGGTGCATCTGCTGACACTCGACGTGCCTCAACAGTGACTGAAAATACAAATGTGTGATAAGAATCCACATCGATACATTACACAGGCATTATGAAAATATATATACATTTATTAAATAATTTGTCTTTTTCTAATGAGGACAGAAGGACAACATATTTACCTTTTCACACTTCAAAGGACATTTGCTCTGATTATTGTCGATAAGATGAGCCAGCTGCTTTTTAAAAAAATCTATCACTCCTTTGTTTTAAGTACAAGTTTACCTGAACATGCTAATGGTACCTGTTCTTACCCGTTTGAACCTCAGCTGTGCCTGATTGATGTGCCAGTGTGGACATGTACAGCAACACTGCAGTGCATGCATTTAAAAAAACCCACTATGAACAGGGAACCAGGAAGACATTGAGACATAATGAAAATATAACGCCACTTCCTGGTTTAAAAATGTGCAATTTTTAACTTGGACTGACGGCCGACGATCTCCTTGGTGTGTCAGGGCCTTTAGAATCCATGAGCTGTGTTCAAGACCCCACTGTTATTAACTGGCCCATTCATCCATTAAATAAATTAAACAAACGTAAAATGCAAATATTCCACGGGGACTGTGACCCATCAATCACTATAAGCGCCTCTCGTTAGTGAAATGTGTTTGTACCTTTGTTCCGAATGTATTTTCCGAGATGAAGAAGTCCAACCAGCAACAACAGAATCGATAAAACAGTCATAACTATCCATGGGGTAGAACAGGATGAGACATTCTCTCCCTGGATTTCTGGAATGTAATTACAAAGTATTGAGAGAAACAATGACAGAGGATTTTAGGTTTGGATGGATTGACAGATTAGAAGAAAAATTAAGATTTTAAATCTGAACGTTTCAACTTTTGCTATTAATGTAAAGTATGCAGTTTAATCGTGCACAATTCAAGTTTGTTAAAACTCTTGAATCATTGTCAATATGAGACCACAGATTCACTGGGTAACCTACAAAGGGATGAAGAGGATGTGAGCCAAAAATTAGCCTTCTGCTAACTTGGGTACATAAATAAATTAATATTTTATTTTCGTGTCAGGTCATTTATAAGACCCATCTCACATGGAATTACATTTACATCCGTCTGTATGTTGATTAATGTACGCTGTCCTTTTCAAATCAATCAATATACTGTTTCAACACATAGTTATATCACACGTATTTTTCAATTTGATTTGGTAACACTGATGTGTCTCACCTTGGACAGCCATCAGACTTTCGGCTGATTCTTTTCCTCCAGAGATACACTTGTAGAATCCTTCATCACATTTGGAAACACTGGGGATGCTCATGTTTCCTGCAGAGCTTCTTCTGATAAGGCGGCCATCTTTGTAGAAATCAGCTGAGAGATTGGATGAGGTCGTCTTGCGTCTGCAGCGCAGAGTCACAGTCTCTCCCTCTACCACACTGATGGGACTCTCCAGGATCACAGGACCATCTGAACAACATGGGGTTCATATTTTATATCACACAAAGATGAGTGCATGTAAAGATCTCGTCTTAATGCAAACATACCAGTAACAGTGATGTGGATGATGTCGCTTCTCTTCCCATCTCTGGACTCACAACAGTATTGCCCACTGTCCTCTGGGAAAATATTAGGAATAGTGCAGGATGACCTTTTTGATGTCACTGTAGTTTGACATCTGAGTAATTCCCCTTTGGACCGACGTACAATTTTCAATCCAGTCGAGTCATGAGAGCCCTCACAATGGAAGATCAGAGAATCGTATTTAAAGAACTGCAGTCTGTTTGGTTCAAGACGGAGAATCAGTGAATCTGAAACAAACCAAAGAAAGACATGTTCTCTTATTTCACCAGAAAGTACCAACTGAAGTTAAATTACAACTAAGCATCAACCTGGTACTTACCAACGTCCTGAACATGTGCACACAGCAGAAATAACACGTGGACCACTGGAATAAGAAAAGAGAAGAGCTCCACATTGAGTGAGACGTGTTTTAACAGTCGTATATTCAACTGATTCTTACAGCTCCTAAAGCTGCCTTTGATGTTTGACTTTTACATTTTTTTCTTTCAGGGCAAAAACCTCATATAAATATTTTGAACCTGAAAGCCTTTCCGAGCCCCAAGAGCATCCTCTGCATTAAACCATCATTACCATCCTAACCTTGAACGACTACACTCTTTAGTTTTAACCAATCGTACTCACAGAGTTTGATGCAGAGCGCGCCGACCTCCATGTTGACTGTCTGAACACCAAGCTGAACTGAAGTGTAACTGAGGAGGGGCTTCTTCCTGTGTGGTCTATTTATGCTGCTCATGTTCCCCTAAGTTTGACACTTAGATTTTTTTCAAAACGACGTTCACACTGACTGAGCTGCTGTGGTGGTGGTAACACCTCAGTTGATAGATTAGCGTCATTGGGCGGAGCCAAAGAACGAAGCGGACTGCTATGATGTGAAAACATTGATATAAACACGTAAAGTCAGACAGTTTGAAATAAAAAGGTCAGCTGTTAAAAATATAAACTCAAGATATCTGCAGACATAACTGCAGGCTGAAACTATAAGCCCTAATGCTTCGTTCACTTTAGTCATTTGATGGTCAGGTGTTGCTGCTGTGAGCTGGAAACAACCTGCAATAGAACCGTCCACACAGTTTTACAGCAACAATATGGACGACTTTCAGCGTTTTCCAAGTCCTACTGGGACACATGTCCTCTAATTCTTGATATATTCTACAGCTGATAGTACGCCAACTTTGTAATTGTCTTTAAGCAACAATATGTTGGAATTTGTGCTGCTCCTCCCCCTCATGGCCAACGTGCATTTGTTTGACAATCAGAGGCCGGAGAAGTGGACAAAGACTTGGCGAGAAGCTACAGAACCACGCGGACTGATGAGATTCAGTTATATTACAGGAACCCTCAGTTTGGGGCTGACTGAAAACACGGGACACAAAATGACGGGAGGAGACTAGGAGGTACTCACAAAAGTATGTCATATTTATTCACAACAAAGTGAATGCGTCGATTAAAGAAGGATTGTGAGGATGTGGACGTCAGCTAATCGACCTTGTAAGGGTGTATGCATGAGTGGAGGTATGGTGAGCGAGGTGTGCTGTGGAAAGTCAAACAAAAGGAAAGAGCAGCATGGTTGAACTGGGGGAACAGTCTTTAGTCAAAATAGTCATGCTGTTTGAGGTTAGTTCAGTGTGGTGAGACCAGCAGCCCAAATGAAGCAGCTATAACGGGCTCTGATGTCCTCCCAGATCGCTGTAACATGAGACTGTCTTCATCATCGACTCAAAGGTACCAATCTGTCTTCTCATTATAAATATCACTGAGAATACGTAGAAGTTTGACTGTTTGAGCTTTGTTTCACTTCTGCATTCACCTGCTGATTTTAATTATTTTAAAAAGCTTGTTTGAAACCAGAGAGATGTAGGAAGTGATGTAAGGTTGAATATCTAAATAAAGTGTTATAGTAGACATTTGGAATGTGTTGTAATCTCAAATTTCAATAACTGAATAAAACAGCTAAATGTGTAAATGTTGGTAATGAATGAGAATTTAACCCTAAACATGCTAGGGGTAGCAGTTTGGGCCATCACCCCCTTTCCATAACCCCCCTCCCCCCTAACCCAAACTCGTGTCGTCCCCCTTCTTCCTCCCCTCGCTTGATTCCTCCTCCCCCTACTACCCCACCCTACCCCTCCCCTAAACCTAACCTTTGTCGCCCCCCCTTCTCCTTCTCCTCCTCCCCCCCTCTCTCCACTACCATACCTTCCTCATCCCTTAAGTCTAGCCCACCCCCCTCCTCTCCTCCTCCCATCACTTCCTCAGGTCTCTGTACTTTGGGGGGGTCGGCGGTGGTATCGGGGCCCGGCGGGGTGACTCAGCCTCCATTGCCCCGGACGGCGAGTGAAGGTTGAGATCCACTCCCACAGAGTGCACTCGACCGTCTGGGTCCTCTGCCTGCCCCCCTGTCGCCCCCTCCTCCCCTCCCTCTTCACCCCCTTCACACACAGTCAATAACCGCACTGAACAGACACCGCCTTACAGTAACATTGTTCTGCCCTGCAGTAACACCATCTCATCCTCTCCACTTACAGACACACCACACAACCAGCAGAGGGAGCCAGAGCTGCTTGCTCTGAAGGGTGATGACGATGAAGAGAGTAACCAAAGCTGAAAACAACCCCAACATCTGAGATATCCACCTCTTATACCACCAGGGCCTTCGTGGCAGCACCTGGCTCCCCAAGTAGGCCAGAACCACACACACACCCACACTCACAGAAAGATACAGGACTGGTCGCTGGAGGTCCGGAAGAAGACACTCATTATAGGTGACTCCAACCTCTCCCGGATCCCTCCTTTCACAGACCCACACATACAGGTAGACAGTTTTCCCGGAGCCAACTTCCATCACATAGCCAGCATACTTAAGAAACTCACCCCATGTTACAACACCACACAGTTAATACTCTCAGTCGGACTCAACAACTGCCTCTCAGAACACGACCCCACCACACTTAACTTCATACCTGAAATAAATCCACTACTCTTCCAGACAGACGAGGACCACATACATTGGACTGCAAACACGGCCGGGACGTTGTTCAGGTACTGGAAACAGCAATTAAACTTGTAACTGGGGACAACTGTCAAATCGCAACTCCCCACCAGTCCAACATTACCAACCTCTGTGCCGTTTTCTCCCTCACAGCCGTGCAGCTGGAGATATTAGAAAAAGGTCTCATCCACACACTGGCGCCCCCTGCCACACAGAACGCACAACATTAGTCAGGAACATAAACGCATCATCAGAACATTGGGTAACCACAAACACATAGTCATTAAGCCAGCAGATAAGGGGCCAAATAGTTCCTCAGGATAGTGACAACACAGACAGTAAAATAACAGCACATATTATAAAACACTGACACACCCACTACAATTAGAGACACAGACACTAGTTAGAAAGATTACAGAAACACTCTACAGACAAAAATTCATCAGCTTCAAACAAAAACAATATTTGGACTGAGAGTACTTTTACTTGTGGACTTTAAGGGAAATGTCACCATGCTTCAGTTTGTGGATGGACATTGATGTTCTCCCCTCATAGGATGGATGTTTTTTAAACCCTAGCTCCACACTATTACGCCACACATAGACAAATCTAGAATTCAGGTCAGGTCTCCTCCACTCCACGATACCGCACACAGGCATTAAAAATGAATATCGATTTCCAAGTCGAGCAATTATACCCACAAACTTAACATTTTCTCTTTCTCCAAAGAACATGAGTTTTAAATTACTGTAATTAAATAATTTGTCTTTTTCTAATGAGGACCGAAGGACAACAGATTTACCTTTTCATACTTCAAAGGACATTTGCTCTGATTATCGTCGATAAGACGAGCAGGCTGCTTTTTTAAAAATCTATCACTCCTTTGTTTTAAGCGCAAGTTTACCTGAACATGCTAATGGTACCTGTTCTTAACTGTTTGAACCTCAGTTGTGCCTGATTGAGGTGCCAGTGTGGACATGTACAGCAACACTGCAGTGCATGAAATGAAAAAAAACCCCACTATGAACAGGGAACCAGGAAGACATTGAGACATGATGAAACAATAACACCACTTCCTGGTTTAAAAATGTTCAGTGGTCTTGGTTTCTTCTTGTTTTGTTTTTTTCACCACACATATTCGTCAAATGCAGTTATAAATTAAAAAGGTGGTTATAACCAACCATTCACGTAATAAGTTCTGTTTTGGATGTTTGCATCATCAGAGTTTAACTATTCTGGTCTGATAAAAAGTTAAAAATGGCGCTGGCGTTCTCAGCCAGAAGAGGTGGAGGCGACACATAAGGAGGGGTCTGTGGGAAACATTTTCAACCCTAACCACAAACCATGTATCGCATTAGAAGCAGAAATTCTCACCTCGTGGACACTTCAGTCATATGTTCAGAGAGTCAACATGGAGGTCGGTGCTCTGAACATCAGGCTGTGTGAGTATGATTTTTCATCTGTTTCATAGATATTTCTGTACCTGTTTTTATGAGATCTAACGTACAACTCTTCTTCTTTCCAGTGATCTGTGTGTTATTCCTGCTGGGTGCACATGTTCAAGATGTGGGTATGTACCGTTAAGTTTCTCAAAGTTATTGTTAAAATGCTTCATTTTGGTATTTTGTATGAAATAAGAGAACATATCTTTCTTTGGTTTGTTTCAGATTCACTGATTCTTCGTCTTGAACCAAACAGACTGCAGTTCTTTGAATACGAGTCTCTGATCTTCCATTGTGAGGGCTCTCATGACTCGACTGGATTGAAAATTGTACATCGGTCCAAAGGGGAATTACTCAAATGTCAAACTACAGTGACATCAAAAAGGTCATCCTGCACTATTCCTAATATTTTTCCAGAGGACAGTGGGCAATACTGGTGTGAGTCGAGAGATGGGAAGAGAAGCAACATCATCCACATCAATGTTACTGGTATGTTTGCATTAAGACGAGATCTTTACATGCACTCATCTTTGTGTGATATAAAATATGATTTCTACAAAGATGGCCGCCGTATCAGAAGAAGCTCTGCAGGAAACATGAGCATCCCCAGTGTTTCCAAATGTGATGAAGGATTCTACAAGTGTATCTCTGGAGGAAGAGAATCAGCCGAGAGTCTGATGGCTGTCCAAGGTGAGACACATCAGTGTTACCAAATCCAATTGAAAAATACATGTGATATAACGATGTGTTGAAACAGTATATTGATTGATTTGAAAAGGACAGCGTACATTAATCAACATACAGACGGATGTAAATGTACTTCCATGTGAGATGGGTCTTATAAATGACCTGACATGAAAATAAAATATTAATTTATTCATGTACCCAAGTTAACAGAAGGCTCATTTTTGGCTCAGATCCTCTTCATCCCTTTGTAGGTTGCCCAGTGAATCTGTGGTCTCATATTGACAATGATTCAAGAGAATTGTTCTCGAACTTTACACCACGAGAAGGCGTGTATTATTTCTATTTCTGTCTTCTTTGCAGAGTCACACCAAGAGATTCATGAGTCCTCAGAGCTTCCGTTCATCATCTTAAGAAATGTTCTCCTTGTAGTATTGATTGCTTTGCTGCTGGTGCTGCTGGGACGGCTCCACTGTGGGAAACTCCGAGGTAAACCCACAGGTAAACAACAGCACCTCCCATGCACTCAAATCGAGATGGAGATACTGAATTAAAGGATACGACGGGATGAACGACAAAGACAGACATTTTCTCCAAAGTCTTGTTTTGTTGCCAGAAATGAAGAGCATCCCATAATGCTTCATTCAGCTACTCAGCTGCTGTCTTCCATGTGTTACAGTGCACCTTGTTCATTATATGTAATGATGATCCACTTATATTCAGTGCATGTTGTGCAAACCAATGAAAACATTTTTAATCAGCTTAAAGAATCCAATCCATAGAAATGTTTTGAAATGAGCAGATCAAAGAAAATGGCAGCACTTCCTGTTTGACAGGTTTCACATATTTAATTCACATGTTGGTGAATGTTCAACAGATGTTCGTTCTTCTTCTATATAAGGACCTGAAGATATCACAAGTCAAATAACATTGTGCACAGTTTGTTTCAGTGTCTTTCTATATTTAATATTCACATCTGAGACCACGTCTTCTCTAACCCTGACCCACGAGCCACAACTCATCTCAGCGTTATTTATAGAGCACCTGTCATACGTAAAGTCTGTGAGCCCATAATGTTTGTGTGAACACCGTCACTGTTACAAAAGGACCCGAGATTAAAATTGTCTATAAAACCCACATCATGTGCTGCCCAAGCAATCAGCACGTGCAGCTCAGAGCTTCACTTCCTGCTCATATCTACATAAAATATCGACCTATTATACGAACATTTGTGATGGTAACATGAACTTTTCAACTGTAATATTCCACTGAATGTTTTTAGATCAACAACAATGCAAAACATGTCTGCCTCTCTGTAACAACAGCTCACATTTTATTAAAGATGTGTGATGGAAGTTTCTTTTGTGTCTTCTTTTCATGCAGTGTGGTCGTTGTACAGCAGGGGGAACTCATTGTTAGTGTTGTACCAACAATAACCCATTAATAACCAGCTATACTAAATTAGGTTTGTTTAGGAATAGTGTCTCAGATTTCTTTATGTTGGAGGTAGAAATTTGAAAATGGCATTGGTGACTTAAAATGCTCGTGGCTACACAAAGCAAGGTGACCAATCTATTTCCAACACCTTGTTTGGTAGACAAAGTAATGTTCACAAAGGAAAACACATGCTAAATATTGTCCTGAGTCCAATGGTGGATACAAATTAAAGGTTAAAACAACCGTTTTATTCACAGTGAGAACCCATAAAGAAGATCTGATTTTTAATTCATTCAATGCTTTTTCTTTTGTTTCTGTGACAAAAGTCAAAAACCTGCCACCTTCAAACCCTTCACACTTGTGAACTCTTCTAGAACTATACGTACTGCTGCCAGCCAATCAGAATCAAGAACTCTTTTCTCGAAGGTCCTGGGTTTACTTCAGATTCTGTTCAGACATTCAGTCCCCAGATGGTGAAACTCATCTTTTCGTAGAAAGAGTGAAATATTTGATCTAATTAGCATTAGCATGTTAGCATGGTCATTTTTAACATATTAGCTTGCATTGTAATAGCATTCAGCTCAAAGCATTTGAGAGCTACTACTGTTACTGTCCACTCAAAAAGACGTTTTTGTTGAACATGTTGAATATGAATCGGGATTGCTGATAAGAAGACCCTGAGAAAATACTGTTTGCATGAAAGAATAAACACCAGGACACTTCTTTAATGGCACAGTTATTTTCTGTCTTCTCATGTATGACATTTACAACCACGTTAGACTTAAAGTGTCAGACTCATTTCTTTATTTGGACTCGGTCAGCGTGCTTCAGATGAAAGTGAAGCTGCAGCATCAAGGTGGTGGTTGACCACAGTTTCACACTCACAAAAATACACACAGCAGATGGAACATGTGGGTTTAACTGTCACTAAATAATAACAGATAATACATCTGAAAATACAAACCACATTTCTTTAATATATCTTTAAACATCAACACATGTAGGGCGCAAAGCATGCAAACCATTTCTACAATGCAAAATAAAATAAAAAGTGTTTTTTCACACATCAGGTTCAACCAAACATCTCATGTGCTGCTCGTCCTTCATTCAGCAGTCACGTTGCGACCTGAAGACAGAAAGGGTTAACAGCTCTGAGCATACCACATTGATATAAAAAAACACGGGTCGTATCATTCTGAGAAGCATGACAGCTAAAGCTTGAACTGAAGCATGTAGGAAATGCTGCCTTAAGTGATGCTTTGGTTGAACATCAACGTCCAGTGACATAAACGTTTGAAAGCTGTAAATGTGGGTTATGTTCTAACCTCTGCTGTCCATCCTACCAGATATGAATGTCAGTAATGTCCTGAGTCTTACCTACTTGATCAAAGAATAGAGGGGTTCCTGTGTCAAAGGTCGGTTGGTACCAGCTGAGTGAACTGTCGCCGTCATTACTCTGGATACTCCTTGCTTTGTTTTGAGTATAGATTGAATTATCTCACAGTGTTGTCAAAATATTTACTAGAACGCTTGAACATCAGGCACCATTTAGTTTATGTTTTTATTACAATAAGTCTCACCCAGTTGTTGAGTGTCACTTGGGTCACTCAAAGTGGAGTTTAGTCTAAGCTACGGTTATAGCCTCCTTGTTTAAGCTTGAAACGTTTCACCTTATTTAACACATTTTTGATTTGATTTTGATGAAATGAAAGGAATTCTTTGCTTTAACCTTTCTGATCTTTTGCTATTCTGTTATTTTGGGTTCTTGGAGGCTTAGGTTTGAATCCTATTTGTTAAAACTTTCCTAAATCCTGCTACCCCCAATGTGTGTGATTTATTATTCATCAACAGATGCAAATATAGAAAGACACTGAAACAAACTGTGCACAGTGTGATTTGACTTGTGATATCTTCATGTCCTTATACAGAAGAAGAACGAACATCTGTTGAACATTCATCAACACGTGAATTAAATATGTGAAACCTGTCAAACAGGAAGTGCTGCCATTTTCTTTGATCTGCTCATTTCAAAACATTTCTATGGATTGGATTCTTATAGCTGATTAAAAATGTTTTCATTGGTTTGCACAACATGCACTGAATATAAGTGGATCATCATTACATATAATGAACAAGGTGCACTGTAACACATGGAAGACAGCAGCTGAGTAGCTGAATGAAGCATTATGAGATGCTCTTCATTTCTGGCAACCAAACAAGACTTTGGAGAAAATGTCTGTCTTTATAGTTCATCCTGTCGTATCCTTTATTTCAGTATCTCCATCTCGATTTGAGTGCACATGAGGTGCTGTTGTTTACCTGTGGGTTTACCTCAGAGTTATCCCACAGTGGAGTCCTTCCAGCAGCACCAGTAGCATCAGCAGGAAAGCCATCATTACTACAGGGAGAACGTTTCTGAAGATGATGAACGGAACATCTGAGGACGAACGACTCTCTTGGTGTGACTCTGCAAAGAAGACAGAAATAGAAATAATGCACGCCTTCTCGTGGTGTAAAGTTCTAGCACAGTTCTCTTGAATCATTGTCAATATGAGACCACAGATTCACTGGGCAACCTACAAAGGGATGAAGAGGATGTAAGCCAAAAATAAGCCTTTGGCAAACTTGGGTACATGAATAAATTAATATTTTATTTTTGTGTCAGGTCATTTATAAGACCCATCTCACATGGAAGTACATTTACATCCCTCTGTAAGATGATTAATGTACGCTGTCCTTTTCAAATCAATCAATATACTGTTTTAACACATAGTTATATCACATGTATTTTAAATTTGATTTGGTAACACTGATGTGTCTCACCTTGGACAGCCATCAGACTCTCGGCTGATTCTCTTCCTCCAGAGAAGCTACACTTGTAGAATCCTTCATCACGTTTGGAAACACTGGGGATGCTCAGGTTTCCTGCAGAGCTTCTACTATTATTGTGGCCGTCTTTGTAGAAATCAGCTGAGAGATTGGATGAGGTCGTCTTGTGTCTGCAGTGAAGAGTCACAGCCTCTCCCTCCACCACACTGATGGGACTCTCCAGGATCACAGGACCATCTGAACAACATGGGGTTCATATTTTATATCACACAAAGATGAGTGCATGTAAAGATCTCGTCTTAATACAAACATACCAGTAACATTGATATGGATGATGTCGCTTCTGTTCCCATCTCTGGACTCACACCAGTATTGCCCACTGTCCTCTGGAAAAATAGTAGGAATAGTACAGGATGACCTTTTTGATGTCACTGTAGTGTTACATTCTACTAATTCCCCTTTGGACCGATGTACAATTTTCAATCCAGTCGAGTCATGAGAGCCCTCACAATGGAAGATCAGAGACTCGTATTCAAAGAACTGCAGTCTGTTTGGTTCAAGATGGAGAATCAGTGAATCTGAAACAAACCAAAGAAAGACATGTTCTCTTATTTCACCAGAAAGTACCAACTGAGGTTAAAATACAACTAAGCACCAACCTGGTACTTACCAACGTCCTGAACATGTGCACACAGCAGGAATAACACGTGGACCACTGGAATAACAAAAGAGAAGAGCTCCACATTGAGTGAGACGTGTTTTAACAGTCGTATATTCAACTGATTCTTACAGCTCCTAAAGCTGCCTTTGATGTTTGACTTTTACATTTTTATCTTTCAGGCCAAAAACCTCATATAAATATTTTGAACCTGAAAGTCTTTCCAAGCCCCAAGAGCATCCTCTGCATTAAACCATCATTACCATCCTAACCTTGAACGACTACACTCTTTAGTTTTAACCAATCGTACTCACAGAGTTTGATGCAGAGCGCGCCGACCTCCATGTTGACTGTCTGAACACCAAGCTGAACTGAAGTGTAACTGAGGAGGGGCTTCTTCCTGTGTGGTCTATTTATGCTGCTCATGTTCCCCTAAGTTTGACACTTAGATTTTTTTCAAAACGACGTTCACACTGACTGAGCTGCTGTGGTGGTGGTAACACCTCAGTTGATAGATTAGCATCATTGGGCGGAGCCAAAAAACGAAGTGGACTGCTATGATGTGAAAACATTGATATAAACATGAAAAGTCAGACAGTTTGAATTAAAAAGGTCAGCTGTTAAAAATGAAACACAAGATATCTGCAGACACACCTGCAAGGCAGTGTCAGAGCTGAAACTATAAGCCCTCATCTTTCGGTCACTTTACTCATTTGATGGTCAGGTGTTGCTGCTGTGAGCTGGAAACAACCTGCAATAGAACCGTCCACACAGTTTAAAGTATCAATATGGACGACTTTCAGCCTTTTCCAAGTCCTGCTGGGACACATGTCCTCTAATTCTTGATATATTCTCCAGCTGATAGTAAGCCAACTTTGTAATTGTCTTCAAGCAACAATATGTTGGAATTTGTGCTGCTCCTCCCCCTCATGGCCAACGTGCATTTGTTTGACAATCAGAGACTTTGCGGACTGATGAGGTTCAGTTATATTACAGGAACCCTTAGTTTGGGGTTGACTGAAAACACGGGAGACAAAATGACGGGAGGAGACGAGGAGGTACTCACAAAAGTATGTCATATTTATTCACAACAAAGTGAATGCGTCGATTAAAGAAGGATTGTGAGGATGTGGACGTCAGCTAATCGACCTTGTAAGGGTGTATGCATGAGTGGAGGTATGGTGAGCGAGGTGTGCTGTGGAAAGTCAAACAAAAGGAAAGAGCAGCATGGTTGACCTGGGGGAACAGTCTTTCTCCCAGCCCCCCATCCCCACCCCACTGAGGAAGTGGGGCCTGCTCTTATCGACTGGGGACACAAGTCCCATGACGACCTGCCACACCTGTGCAACACTCAGTGGTGATGATATTGAGTAATATGTTTCTGTGATCATGAGACCTGAACAGTTGTTGTGGTAGATTTCCAATTTCACAATCCTGTAAAGAAAAAAAAATAGTCATGCTGTTTGAGGTTAGGTCAGTGTGGTGAGACCAGCAGCCCAAATGAAGCAGCTATAACGGGCTCTGATGTCCTCCCAGATCGCTGTAACATGAGACTGTTTTCATCATCGACTCAAAGGTACCAATCTGTGTTCTCATCATAAATATCACTGAGAATACGTAGAAGTTTGACTGTTTGAGCTTTGTTTCACTTCTGCGTTCACCTGCTGATTATAATCAGTTTAAAAAGCTTGTTGGAAACCAGAGAGATGTAGGAAGTGATGTAAGGTTGAATATCTAAATAATGTGTTGTAGTAGACATTTGGAATGTGTTGTAATCTCAAATTTCAATAACTGAATAAAACAGCTAAATGTGTAAATGTTGGTAATGAATGAGGGGTTAACCCTAACCCTAACCTGGAGAACCTACAAGTTACAGGCCCTGCAACACAACAGAAGGTGGTCCATAATGGACAGAAAAAAGTGAGTGATGGGGTCAAAGGGCCACCTGGGTGAGTCAATGGACCATGCACACCAGAAGGGGGAGCCACTGTTTTTTTCTTTTAGAGATGGCTGCAACTGATCCTAACCCCAATGGAGATGGTAAGCCTGTTTAAAAAATGATAAATCAAATAATAAAGTAAACATCAAACCAATGAAAAGGCCAGAATTGTGACGTTAACCCTGCAGAAATGTGCAGTTTGTTCTGCCACATTGTGCAACGCCTTGTAACCTTTTATTACCCTCCACACTGAAGCAGTGGAGCCCAATGTGAGCAGAGGAGGCCTGTGTCTGCTTTGTGTTGTTCCCTTTTGAATTCAAATATGTCCAGGAAATGTTCTCTTGGAGTCTCTGCATCATGCTGCCCTCTGCTGTATCTGTCAGAGAAGCACTGCATTACCTTCCATAGAAGGAAATATGAACAGAAATGGTAAATGGGGTTAGAAAGTAAATTAGTTATACTTATAAATGAAGTTTACTTTTTATAAATTTGATACATTCAAGTATGGTATTTTTTACATTAGAGCTGAAGAAAGAAAATGTTGAATTGAGCATGTGTCACTTAATCAAATGGCTGTTTTTCCATTCATACTCGACGCACCTTGAAGTTTGGAAATTTGCATCAATTCTAAGTTTAAAAAAGTTTATATGGGGCGCTGGTGGCGCGGTGGTTAGTGCGCGCGCCCCATGTATGGAGGCTGTCGTCTCAAGCGGGCAGCCTGGGCACACATCCCACCTGTGGCTTCTTTCCTGCATGTCATTCCCCACTCTCTCTCCCTGATTTCCGACTCTATCCACTGTCCTATCTCTCCATTAGACCTAAGTTTATATATAGGTCTAATTTTTCACATTTTAAAGATAAATGGTTTTGTAAAACAGAGTGGATTCGGACCAACGTTGTTGCTGCTGAATTCTTCTTTGTCAACTGGTCTGCACATTCAGCAGTGAAAACCTGTGAGAAAATGTACATAAATAAATCATAATGTCAAACAAGGCAAAGTTAAGAAAAGGAAAACTCTCTCACACACACACACACACACACACACACACACACACACACACACACACACACACACAAAGTAAGCACAAGAAATGGTGTGGGGTTTCATGAAGGCTTGTCTGTAAACATGAACTTGTAGTTGCTTCTTGAAACTGCCTATCTGATGGTTTGTGGGAGTTGATCCAGAGAGTAGGGGCTAAAACAGCGAAAGCACAATCACCTTTTGTTTTATAAGTAGAGCACGAGATGGAAAGAAAGCCGAGGTGAGATGATCTGAGTGGACGAGGGGTGGATTATGGAATGAGAAATAATCAAATTGTATATATTCAGAGAAACTTGAAGGTAAAAGCCAAGGCAATGGTTGACAAAGTTAATTTTCAAAAACCTTTCATCAATGAAAATAGGCCTACTTAGCATTAATTTCACATCACGTCACTCAGTGCGGCTTACCGCTGCAACTTTCCTGATTGGATTTGATATAATCTGTATGGCCAGGTCACACACTGGGTCAGCTCATACACCTACTGTGCGTGCTAGCTGTAAACCTTTACCCATACCAGATGAGTAACATGTATATGCCGATGATAATGTGACACTCAAGTGGTTCTTGACGGTGCCAAGGTCATTACAGGAGCTTATTCTGGATGTGAACACCACAGGAAGTGTTGAAAGCATCCCATGGAAAGAAGCCTTGTCCATTTCATCACATCATGGTAAGACTGCTTCAATGATCATAATCTGTAAAGTACTTTGGGAAATTAAGAATAGATGATCATCCCATTCTCTTTTACAAGTTTGTCTAATAATCAATCTTTGGGTACCCTTACCATTTTCATGGAGTGCACCAGGCATCCAAGTCAATATGATTTCAACCCAATATTTTGCATGATTTTTTAAATCTATTTCTAACCACCTAGCCAACATTTTGAATCTTGTATATTGTATCAATGACTGCAGTTGTTTTTCTGAGTCAAACAATGAACAAACGCTAAAACCATTTTCTACTCACTACAGTGGCCCAAGTACTATATATTTGATGTTTTAGAAAGGGGTGTTTTTGCTTCTTATCAGGGTAATGATGTGTGAAAGAGCCTATCAGTGTTGGTGACCGGTCTTGATTTAAAATCTGGAATCCGTCCAGTCTGAGACCAAGACAAGACCGACTAAAACTGCTTTTGATTACAAGACTAAAGTGGTTTCGAGACAGTAGCCTACTTGATGGATGGACCATTGTAATTGTTTATGTACACAAGTCAATAGGCCTAATTCTGCAACATCATTTTTTCCTTGATATGATTATTTACTTCTCTGTTGTTCCAGGGACACAGCACCTTCTGACCATCTTCCTTCAGGTTCTCTTGAGCTCCGGCTGCTGTGAGCCTTAAGATGAAACCGAAGTGCTGTGCCTTCATTATCTTTTCTCAAACATGGATGCAGAAACAGGAAAAAGCTCCTGCTCTCCTGGTCCTTATGACCTGTTTGTGTTTCCTGCCCTGTCCAGCACAGGCAGCCTGGTTTCAGGTTGGAGTGGTTGGACCATGGGGATGTGATCCCCTCTTTGGCAAGGCCCTTCCCAGTGTGGCAGCACAGCTGGCTGTCAACCGCATCAACCGGGACATGGCGCTTTCCAAAGCTGCAACATTTGACTATGTTGTACTGCAGGTATGAAATATGTTCTCAGGTTTGATCAGACAAACATCGTAAACCAAAACCATATGTAGAAGATCAGTTGTCATTGTGCGTACTGATATAGTACCACTGTAATATATGTGTGCAGAAAAACCAAGGCAATCCTGAGTTAGCCAAGGAAGCTATATTATGGTCAATAGGGTAATTCTTACCTTTCTACTGCCCTGTGTTCCCAATGTCCTAAGTTCTAAGGGTTTGATAACGTAAGAGTATATGCTCCCCCAGATATATTGGTGCATAATGGTAACATGACAAAGGATCCTGTGTTCTGAGCATCCTATGTTCCCTACTTCTGAATGTGTGCCCTCCTACGGCCTATTTCCCAATGTACCTTGTATCCGGGACACTATGATCCCAAAGTCCTTATTTGCCAGTGTCCGATGGGTCTATGTTCCTTAGATATATCTGGCACCTAATGAGAACATTACGATGAACATATGTTCCCCAGTTCTATGCCTGTGCTCTCTCAAGGCACTATTACCTACTTTCTAAAAGGATGTACAGTATGTCTCAGGACCCTATGTCCCAAAGGGTTACTGTGTCAAAGGTCCTATCTTTACAGGTGCCTGTAATCCCACAGTCCTGTTTCCTGGGTCATATGCCCCAAGGTCTTGCATTAGTGGTACTACTTGTCTGAAGTTGGGACTGGTTGTTGTATGGTTAATATATGGGTTGACTGAGCTGTTACTTCACTCTTTAGGAGCCATGTGAAACATCAAGAGCACTTGAAGCATTCATTGGTTTCCACACTAAGGCCTCAGGGTACATCGGACCAGCAAACCCTGGCTACTGTGATGCTGCTTCAATGCTGAGCAAAGGCTGGAGCAAAGTAAGTTATTTTAGTTCGGTTTACATTTTGTGTGGTCATATTAAAAACAAAATGAAATAGTTGTTTTCCTGTGTTTTCTATTCCTGTAGGCATTGTTTTCTTGGGGTTGCGTTGGCTATGAGCTGGACGATGTTCGGAACCACCCAACTTTTGCCCGCTCTGTGACAAGGCCCACCTTGGTGCTGATCAGTATCATAAAGTACTTCAGGTGGGCCCACATTGGCATCATCTCTTCCTCAGATGACATCTGGGTGGAGACAGCCACCAAGGTTTGTATTTTTTGATATTCTTTTACTAAGAAAGAGGAGGATGCACTCAATGGTTTGACATATTCTCCCTTTACTTGCTGTTTTTTGGATCCACATTTTCCTTCTTGTAGTGCATGGTTTAAATCTGGTCGCTTTTGGGTTTGTCACTGTCCTGTCCAGGTGGCTGATTCCCTGAGGAGCCATGGTCTGCCGATCAGACTGGTCAATATTATGGAAAACACACCTCACGGCATAAGACGAACCCTGGTAAAGATCCGCAAGATGGGAGAAATAAAAGGTGAGTTTCAGTTTATGTTTACCGTTCAGAACATCAAAAAGAACTTTCCATTGAACCCTGAAAATCTTTGCTTATTTTTCAGTTCAACACCTGTTTATTGCCTCCCATGGTGGCCCAATGTCCAAGATGTTAGTCCGAAGGCTGTCTAGAGTGCACTCAATGTGTGAAAAGTAATTGTGCCTTTGAATGGTTATATGGGTTCCATTTGTTTGAGTCACATTGGAAACTATTTTATGTCTCGTTCTAGTTGTGATCCTCTGCATGCATTCAGCACTTATTGGCGGCGTAGTCCAGAAACTGCTCTTGGAAACAGCATTTGATATGCAGATGATCGACGGCTCCTTGGTCTTCGTGCCCTACGACACCCTGCTCTACAGCTTGCCCTACCGCAACGTGTCCTACCAGGCCTTGAAGAGCAACAGCAAACTGCTGCGGGCCTATGATGCTGTGTTGACTATCACCATTGACTCGCCACAGGTGTCATTTTATGATGCATACAGCGAGGCCATGGAGAGGCGGGAGATTGCAAGGACACTGATGCCCCAGCAGGTGATGTATGGAAGGGTAGAGATTGGACAAGAAGGTTGTGCAATGTTGAGATGTCCTTGAGCACGTCAGATCAAGTTGAAATCTGTCTGTGTACCTTAGGTGTCTCCACTCTTCGGCACCATCTACAACTCTATCTTAGTCATGGCTCATGCAATGCATCATGTCAGGAAGTCTGGAGAGTGGATGTCTGGTGGAAACCTAGCAAGAACCTGGCACACCAGCAACCTGTCCTTCCAGGTACTGAGAGAATAGTAGATAAGATAAAGTTTTTACAAGAGTCAAAACTATTACCACGGTACTCTCTTTTGTAGTGTGTAAAACCATATTTCTAGTTGCCCTGCATGACAAAATGTCAAAAATAATTTACAAAGTATCAGTTCTAACGACATATCCTAATGATGCTGCAGGGATTCAGCCACTCTGTCAAGTCCAACAGTATCGGAGAAGTTCTGCTGGACTACCTCATACTGGACACTGATGGACTTTCCTGGGATCTGATACCAACATATAGGTATGTGAGGTTTTAGTGCCATTCGCCTACAACAGAACTGGAACTATTAGAGAGATAAGCAATGAGAGATGTTTTGATTGTCTATAGATTTCCCTTAAATTGGGAAAAATGGATGCAGTGCTCTCTAAGGTGCATTAGATATTCTAATGCACTGCCTTCAAGGGTGCCCCTCCAGCAGAAGAAAAAAATTAAGCATAGTGACTAACCAGTAATGAAACCCACCTCCAGTGCAGACTGGAGTGTACTTCGAGTGGAGTAAACCATATGCAGTTTCTAATAGGTTCCATCTTTACTGAAGATCCATGATTCAGTGCCATATTAGCTGGCCTACTTGCTATAAAAAAATCTGCCTCTTCAACCCATGGAAAATGTACCTTGACTCAAAAAACAGAAAGCTATTGCAGGTGTTCTTGTTGCATTAATAACATGATGTAACTGCTATATGACAGGATTGACATGGAGTCTGGTATGGTGCGTTTCCTTGGTCGAGATATTCACTTCCCACTTGGCTACAGACTCAGAAGGGACTCGTCGTGCTGGTTTACTCCTGGAGTCATCTGCTCAGGAGGTAAGGAACACAAGCAAAAAATATAAAGTGTACATCAATGGGAGCTGGCTGTAGTCGAGGACTCTGCACATGTACATATTCCTTTCAATCAAAACCCTTTTTTTCTGTCCTAGGTGTAGATTTGTTCTTGACAATCAGCATGTTCCTCGGAGCTATGGCTTCTTCCGTTTTTGCAGCAGTATGTGTTTACTGCATCAGGTACAAACTTAGAAGGAAGTCATAGATCATGCCGTTTTGGTTTTGAAGGCCCAGAGTAACACTGATGTTGAAATTTGTTATTTTAGATTCAGGAAGCAATCAAAACATATTTCTGGAATACCAGGACTGATTTATAATAGTATATCACTCACTCCTCACTCTAACCCTGTTCTCTTATTGCCTAGGCGACATGTAAATCGGATTCGCATGGTAAGGGGTCCAAACAAGATCTTGCTGACTCTGGATGATGTTACATTTATAAGTCCATCGCTTAGCAACAAGGTCAGCCCCTGTTTGAAAACGTGTCTGTCAATGCCACATAAAAAAATAATATGTAAGAGGAGGCTGTTGTAAATTTTTATTTATTGTATGTGCAACACTTCTTCAACTTTTATGTTTCACTGACAGTTTAAGTGGCAGTTTTTCTCATACTGAGTTAAACCTAACCCTTTACAATTATCTCACTTTTTTTAAACTCAACTCCAAATAGAAGCTGAGTCTGGTTGACAGCAAGATTAGCGGCATGAAGAGTGTGTCGGAGTGCAGCGTTGTGTCACCAGTCTCCACCAAATCCCCAGCCACCTATGAGAACTCCAATGTTGTCATTTACGAGGTGAGACAGTGAATTTAACAAGTTTTGTACAAGGGTAGAAAAACAATATGTTTGAACACTTTAAGTCATAGGTATTCCCCTTTCATAGTCCTTCATTAGCGTCATATGGATGCATTCCAAAGTGTCTTATCAAGAAAGCAAGGAATATATGAGAACGAAAAAACAAATTATGTAACAGTTGCCATTAAAATTCTGATGGATTACATTATGCAAAATGCACATCAGTATTTATATATATAATAAAAAGTTTGTTCCTAGCTTAAGCCTTATCATTTCAGCTGTGCATTCATTAAATGCTTGACTGATATATATATCACAAGTACAACAGCATGATTTCAAAACCATTCAAAAAACGTTCCCAAGAACGAAATTGTCGACGTATGTGAGCTGGATCTGGATCCAGTCCAACATCTCATTTCTAGTTCTTGCTTAGCCTGTGCTTTACCCTTCCACCAACTTTAATTATAAAAGGGCTTGTAGTTTTTCCATAATCCTGCTCAAAAACATTACATTAAGAGACACAGAAAACACAACCTCCTGCAGGTAATAACTGACACATTCAAGTTTTTAGAGGCTATATTGTCATTGTATTGACCTTATGTTTGCTTGTTCTTACCTCTAGGGTGACTGGGCGTGGCTGAAGAGACTACCTGATGGGAATTTCAGCCGCATCAACCCCAAAACCAGTCTTGTGTTTGAACTGGTACGAGATATTGTTGTGAGACAAACACAGCTGACAAATCCAACTTTATTTAGTGATGAAAAACTAAGTTACGAAAAGGAACTGACATAATGAGGAATTGTTTCTTTGGCTACAGATGAAGGACATGCGCCATGAGAACGTCAATCCCTTCTTGGGCTTCTTTCACGACTGTGACGTGTTTGCCATCGTAACTGAGTTCTGCTCGAGAGGCAGTTTGGAGGACCTTCTGCTAAATGAAGATGTCAAACTTGACTGGATGTTCAAGAGTTCTCTGCTACTGGATTTGATAAAGGTGAGTTCAAAAATAAAGGTAGAATGGGAACAAATACAAGTGGTGAGGGCATTTTAAGGAAGCTTTGTCCTACCTCGGTGTGAAAACCTTAAAAAATGTAAATTGCTTGTTTTCTGTCTCAGGGCATGAAATACCTCCATCACCGTGGAGTATCCCACAGTCGCCTGAAGTCCCGTAACTGTGTGGTGGATGGGCGTTTTGTCCTAAAGGTCACAGACTATGGCTACAACGAGGTTCTGGAGGCTCAGAGGTTCCCTTACATTGAACCACCAGTAGACGGTAAGGGAAGAGATGAGATTTTAAGCCAGGTTTACATTTGAGTTGCCACTACAGCAGTACACTAATGAAGTTCTTTGTGTTCCAGAAATGCTGTGGACAGCTCCAGAGTTCCTGAGAGTCTTTGGGCAGCCAGGGCTTCATGGAACTCCAACTGGTGATGTGTACAGCTTTTCCATTGTCATGCAGGAAGTTGTGATCAGAGGGCCTCCGTTTTGCATGCTGGACCTGTCCGCCAAAGGCAAGATTACTACTTCAAAAACTTGATTTAAAGGAGTGGTATTCTGGTTGTGTCTCTGGTCAGTTTAATCCACCCAAAATTCTGATTAAACTTTTCTTTAGGCTACACAGAAATATTGCAGGAAAATTTGCTACATGTGGAGTTTCAAAATGTGTTGCTATCATAAATGCTAACATGAGGCTCATATTTTTGGCTCAGAGATAAATACCTTCTGAACTCATGGATAGATCACTACACAATTAACTAAAATTTAAATCTGACACAAAGAGTTGTCGAATCCTTTGCTTTTGACTAAATTTCCGCAAAACTAAATACCAATGCATTAGCCTCAGTTGTAGTTTCTGTTATTAATATGTTGATCTCTGTTGGTGAGTATGTCAAATTGAGTTGTAGTTTTGTGTAGTGTTATGCCATGTTAGAATAGGCCCTGAGAGCATGTGAGAATGCTGAAAGTTATTTAGCTCAAAGTCGTTTGAGAATCACCAAACTCTGGGCAACATGAGTGTCCAGGTGTTTAAAAATATTTCAATCTCGAGAGTTTCTCAAAACATTGTGACACTGCTAGATGAATTTTCTTTGTGTTGTAGACATAATAGAGAAGCTACGTAAGCCTCCTCCGCTATGTCGCCCAGTGGTGAGTCAAGACTACGCTCCATTAGAATGCATCCAGCTGATGAAACAGTGCTGGAGTGAACAGCCGGACAAGAGACCCAGCTTTGAGGAGATCTTTGACCAGGTAGCCGTTTTTCTGTACTATCAATTTCTATGCAAAGCAGTGCCAAATTTCCCTGCTTTTATAGAGCGCATTGGCGAATTTAGCTAGAAGTCAACACTGTTTGAGAAAAGGGTTCTGTTGCGTATACTCTACCGAACTAGCTAAACATCTTGTTATGTTTTGTCCTTTGTATTGTATTCCAGTCTTTTCTGTTCTTTGCATTATTATCGTCCTAGTTTAAGGACATCAACAAAGGGAAGAAGACCAACATCATAGACTCGATGCTGCGGATGTTGGAGCAGTACTCGTCTAACCTGGAGGAGCTGATCAGGGAGCGAACAGAGGAGCTGGAGATCGAGAAACAGAAGACGGAGAAGCTGCTGACACAGATGCTGCCTCCGTAAATAAACATAGACACACTTGAAACTCGTACACATATTCATATGAAAATTAAAAGTGGCTTCACAAACGTTTCTTTCTTCAGGTCCGTGGCTGAGGCCCTGAAGGTCGGAGGAACAGTCGAACCCGAGCATTTTGAAAGTGTGTCTCTTTACTTCAGCGACATCGTTGGCTTCACAACCATCTCAGCCAACAGTGAACCCATCGAGGTGGTCGACCTGCTCAACGACCTCTACACAGTGTTTGACGCCATCATAGGAAACCATGATGTCTACAAGGTGCTGAGGTTTAATACTTTTAATATCGGTTCTGCAGAATCCCATTGAATCTGCATTGAATCCCATTAAAACATCTTTTTAGGTGGAGACTATCGGCGATGCGTACATGGTGGCGTCAGGCGTTCCTGTCCTCAATGAGAACCGGCATGCTGCAGAGATAGCAAACATGGCTCTGGACATCCTGAGCGCGGTGGGAACTTTCAAAATGAGACACATGCCAGATGTTCCTGTCAGGATTCGAATAGGACTACACACAGGTGATAAAGGGTCAAATGTACAGCCTCCATCACTCAAATTGCAAACTTGACCAAACCTACAAGAAAAGACACCTAGCCTCCACATTGACATACAAACACTTGTTCGCTTGTTCACACTTGCACATACTCCTTATAAACTCCTGGGGCTTTCGGGGTGACTTTAAAGGCTTACTATGCGATTTTTTGATCCAGCAGATGTTGCCCTTGAGCACCAGCATGAAACCAAAACAACTTGCGGTGCATTGTTGTGTTAGCATGCTAATGCTAGCGATCTTTATTATGCTCGTATCTTCACACTGCATGTAAATTTACCTGAAATGACCGTGATCTAGAAACGCAGTCAAGCAGTGAGTACAGTATGTTATTCTTCTTTTCTCTAGTCCCTCAATTAAACAACTTTTATACGCAAGGGGTTTAGCTGGCCGGCTTTCCAGGCGATGTAAACAAACTGAAGATAGGATTCGGAAAAGACGGAAAACATCACAGACAGTGGGACTCGGGTGTTACACCCATTGTAGACAGTCATGACTCACAGAGTTATTTTCAGAGGATAACAAACAAACATTTAAGTGTGAAAAATCGCATATTAAGCCTTTAATGTAGCTAGCTGAAAAGACTCAAATATCAACATGTGTTTGTTTGACTGTTGCAGGTCCATGTGTAGCCGGTGTGGTTGGTCTCACTATGCCTCGTTACTGTCTGTTTGGAGACACGGTGACCACTGCTTCTCGAATGGAGTCCAGCGGGTTACGTAAGTTACAGAAAGATGATTAGAATTCAAAATCCCACAAAGTTACTAGTCATTGTCACAGAGAGTTCTAGTTCGACTAATTTCGTAAAGTTTCAAAGATTCTCAACTGAATCATAATGAACAAGATGAAAAAAAACAAGATTGTTGCTGAAGTTCAAATAATTACAAAACACAGTAGGTAGAAACAGATTAAATTGTCTTTTTCTTTTCCTGATTTTCTGTTTATTTGGCTTTTTCTTCGGTGTCCTGCAGCCTACAGGATCCACGTCCACGAGACTACAGTCAAGGTTTTGCAAGATCTCAATCTCGGCTACAGATTTGAGTTGAGGGGCAAGACGGAAGTCCAGGTACAAGCTTTAAAGAGACAATCGACCTCTCTTTATATGGGTTATCTTTCGGTCTCTCACTGTCTATGTCTGTTTCTCTCTTCTTTCAGGTGCAGGGGAAAAAAGCAGAGGACACATACTGGCTTGTTGGGAGGGCAGGATTTGCCAAACCTCTTCCTGTCCCTCCAGACGTCAAGTCTGGGTAGGAAAAACGTTCATCTCTACTTTTGAATCTTTACCCTATACCTCGATCTATTTTGACCTACGATGATCATGTCGTCTTAACAGGCAAATGGCCCACGGGCTGCAGATGGCCGAGATCGCCCAGTACAAGAAACGAAAAGCTGAGAAACTACAACAGGAAAAAGATTCAAAGAAGAGAAACTGAGGTAATATTGTGTTCCATACTTCAGTCCGTACCGGGACCTGAACCGACAACCTTCCAGTCCCCAAAATCAAATCGATACCTGAGGTTGTTTGTTCCATCAGCTGTTGGGTTTTTAAATAAGCTGTAGGCATTGTCGCTATAGACTGGTGGTCTTTTGTCCCTTTTCTCACTCACGTCCATCATGGTGATATCCATGGTAATTATGTTTTATATGTATGTATTTATGTCATTGTGCTGTTTTTTATGGATGTATTGACTGTATGGACCTCTGTTGCAAACCAAATTGCCCCTCTGGGACAATAAAGACTTTCCAAATCCAAACCAACCCAAGTCCCTACAAAATTAGCAAAGGTTTTGTGCATTCAGGGCCTTAATCATTTTACGTTAAGGTTTCTCTCCTCTGTTTTCTCTACTCAGCCCAGCTCGTTCATCAGCAGTGCAACAATCAAGCCAAATGATGACCATCCAATTCAGGCGGAAGTGATCTAACGCAGGATAAAAAGTGACTTTGCATCAGTGTTTTCCTTCTTCATCATCCTTTTGATAACCATTCTTAAGTTTCTTAATGGAATCCTCTTCCTACTCATCATCCACTGGGAAACGTTACAAGCTGGAGTAACCATCCTGTGAAAGTGTTAGTTGAGATTATCAGTGTGTGTGTGCGTGTGTGTGCGCCTGTGTGCGTGCGTGCGTGCGTGAACTATGTGTAGAGGTCGAGAAGTGGTGACTCAGCAAAGCAGGGATGTGCAGAAGCTGTGTGTCAGCCTCATCCTCCTTAGCTTCTTCGTTCCTCCGTCTGAAGGGAGACGAGGGAAAGGGAAAAGGAAATTAACTCATTGTGGGAAAACCGACGTCAGTATTCCAAGATTTAAAAAATAAGCAGGTCAAGATCTGAAGAAAATTATCGTTTCTTTTTTTACGTTATCACAGGAATTCGTATAAATGTCCTCTGAACGTGATCCGTATGAGAATTGTGGTTGCAATTAAAACAAAGTTGATCTTTTCTTTACTGGTTCTATTTGTTAACATGTTTACATTGAATGTTTTTGCTGTGTTTAGAGTTTTAGTGAGTTAACCAGACCTGTTTCTCTGTAAATATGAATAAATGTTAGAATCAGGAAGTTGTTTTGAAAAAAATTGAGCTTTTTTTCTATAGTTGTAGCAGCAGAACTGATTCCACTTTGTTATAGAGATAAAACCTGCATGACAAACATGGAAATACATATTATTTATAAGTTATAAGTTCTATGTTGAAATTCCGTGTATGTGTGTGTGTGTCTATGTGTGTCTGTGTGTGAGCAAATTCACAGACAAGCCTACAGCGCCCCCTGGTGATGCAACAGAAGAAGGAAAACTACAGTTAGTTTAAGCCACAGATGGCCTCCTGCAGCTCTGAGGATTATCCCTGCTGATCCTCCCTCTGTGTTTGTGTGTGTGTGTGTGTGTGTGTGTGTGTGTGTGTGTGTGTGTGTGTGTGTGTGTGTGTGTGTGTGTGTGTGTGTGTGTGTGTGTGTGTGTGTGTGTGTGTGTGTGTGTGTGTGTGTGTGTGTGTGTGTTTAAAATACATACAGTGACAGGCAGAGCTTTCCAAACTCCTCTACCTAACCTAACCCCTGTGGTGTAGTGCAGAGTATACAAAGGTATACAAACTTATTTTTCAGTCTCCATACGGTATACCCACTTCTAAATCTCCTCTGATTCACACCCTTGATTAACTGACTATGTTCAGTAGTATGCTGCACTTTTTTCCTAGACTTCATGAAAATCAGTTTCTATGGAACTGATGCAAATTGATTTGACATTTTTCAGTTGTTTTGTTTAAATAACGATATCATAACGATAAGATATTCAAGACGAAAATAGAAATTAAAAGAAAGTCAACACGTGTGAACTTCCACATCATAGAAATAAACATTATTTATTTAGCACCTTTAAAATAGATGTTTACTATAGACTGTAAATGACTGCACTTCAGTCTCCATCCGTTGTACTGAATTGAAGCCACAACACCTCCTCGGAGGGTGCTGACGTAATGTTCTGGTGACTTCATTTGGAGTTTAAGTTTCTCAGGGTCTCGGGGTCTTGGGGTCTTGTTCATGAGTGACACATGAGTAAGAAGACCCGTGAGATTGACGGGCAGATTGGGTCAGCGTCCGTAGTAATGTGGGCAAAGCTGTTGTGGTGAAGAGGGAGCTGAACCTGGAGGCAAAGCTCATGGTTAACCTGTCGATCTTAGTTACAACTGTCACATGTGATCATGAGCTGTGGGAAGGGACCAAAAGGAAAAGATTGCAGAGGTTGGCTGGGCTCAGCCTTAGAGATTGGTGTAGAGACATTGCCCCTTAACATCGAAAGGAGCCAGTTGAGGTGGTTTGGGCATCTGATCAGGGTGCCTCCTGGACGCCTCCCTTTGGAGGTTTTACTGGCACGCCCAATTGGGAGGAGATCCCGAGGAACACTCAGAATTCCCTGGAGGGATTATATATCCTGTCTGGCCTGCGAATGTCTCGGAATCACCCGACAAGACCTCAGATAAGCCGAACAAAATGGATGGATGAATGGGTGGATGGATGGATGGATGGATGGAGGGATGGATGGAGGGATGGATGGATGAATGGATGGACACCATTTGGAGCCAAGACATGCACAGAAGGGAACTTGCCCGTCAAGCCACGGAATTGAAGCCACCTCCCTTATGCTAACTGCAGCACACTTTAACGTACCCATAAAATTTGTACGGTCCACAACGGAACAGATTTTTGTGTCGGTTTGAAGCAGACACATTTTATCGAGGATCATGGGATGTTTTGCTAAATGTTAGTTATCTTCATTCGCTTCTGGTTGTAGTTGGAGATAGAGAAGCATGCAATAAAGTTGTGATTGGACATGCGTGCAAAAACTGTCTGTTTGGTCACCACAATCCCTCGAATGCACCAAAAAAGAAAATCATTAATTTCTACATTTATGTGCATCTGAGATTCATGTTTCCTCTGACCGACTGCAAAGAGCTCCCAACGGGCCGTCGCGTGTCAGAGCTATAGAGCCCAGATTATGAGGGGATTTACGCGGGGATCCGGGCGTTAATGGCGGTAGGAATGGGTTAGTTTAGATTATGGTATAGTGATATAGAATAAGGAGGAATATGGATTGGAAAGATTAGAGAATATTGAGGAAGCTGGTCAGATTAAACCAGGATTATTTATATGGATGTCATCCTCAGGGCAAGCGTCATTTATCACCATAAATATACAGAAACCCTTACCCTCTATGATGACAACATTACATCACATTACAGATTTGTTTTAATTCCCTTTTTGCAATCCTGCAGTTTGTGCTCTACTTTCAGTAAATTCATCACAGTTTATTAAGCAACTTAATAAAATAAAACTCATTGTAAAAATTGTGCCATATAGGTTCTCTCTGCAGGCATCTTGTTGTGACCATATATGGTGTTTTGTAGAGGAGTACACTGTAAAATATCTCAAATCTTAGCAAGCGTATTTGTCTAATATCTAGTCATAAATATCTCACTCACGCTCTGCAGACCTGCAGACATTAAAGCCTGTGAGGGTTCAGTGCTTATAGGTTTTAGGGTGGAGTAGTGTTGTAGTCAAGACCAGACTAACTGATGCCAGAGTGCTCACTTTGCCTGATTTACTCAAATAATTATCCCGCTCTGCAGTGTCTTCAGAGAAGACAGAAATCGGGGCTTTAATGCATATTTTTGTGTATTTGGATGTATATGTGGTAGTTGTGGATCAGCTGCTAGAGTCGGTCCTCTCTCAAGCAGAAGGTTGAGGGTTCGATGACCAGCTCCTGCAGCAACATGTCTGATATGTATATGCAAGACACTTAACCCCAAGTTGCTCCTGCAGCTTTGTCTGCAACGTGTGAATGTGCATGAATGGATGAGTTAATACTGATGGTCTCTTTACTCAGCAGCCTCTACCATGAATGTGTGAATGTGTAGGTGTGACCTGTGGTGTAAAAGCAATTTGAGTAGTCAGAAAACAAATAAAGCGCTATACAAGCTCAAGTCCATTTCTTGTTTATATTACACTTTTGTGCTTTTGTTTTGAAGGCGGTTGTGCATGTTGGCCACATAGAGAGCTTTCAAAATAAATCAAAGTTCATATTCAATAATACTGCTTGATAATTAACTGATTACAAACTTAAACACAATAAATTATACTTCTGTTAGCTCTCATCATATACAGTACTGAGGTCACAGTTAAAATAGGTGTATTAGTTTGAATGTGAATTTTGAACCTGTGCAGATTTAAACATTTTGTTCACAGCTGAATTTTTAAATAAAGCTGTCTGTGTGTGTTTGTATTGAACTGTCAACAGCAGCAGCAGTCATGTCGCAAAGTGTGCTGCTTCTGAAATAACAGAGTGAGAGAGTAACAAAGAGAAGCATGCTTTCCTTTGTGTTTCCTGTGTGTGTGTGTGTGGTTCAGCTTTGTTGGCTCCGCTCCTTTGTTACAGCACAATAGCAGCAGACGACTTTCTGTAGTGACGTGAGTTGACCAGCAGAGGGCGCCGTGGCATGTTTACTGTCAGAAGAGAAGCGCAGACGAGGGCACGGCACAAAGAAACAAAGTGGAGCTCTAATCGACCATAAACAGGGAAAACATCCAAGAACATGTGGCAAAATAGAAGCTGAACAGACGTGATTTTATGTGAATTAAAGACAATTTGAACACTTTTTTTTTGTTGATATTCTGAGACACACACATGGTCATAGATCCTACCAAGAGGGCACAGAGGCAAAAGCAAACTACGGATTCCCATCACAGTAAACACCAAGCCTCTTTTGTTCCGAATGAGATGAGTTCTTCTATTACAGAAAGCCTTCTTTATCCATATTGAATGCGTGAATGTAGAAATTACCAACATTTCCGCACAAAACTGACATAACTGAGGTCTCGAAACTTGATTTTGGAGGAAATTATCACTTAAATTAGCAAAAATCTAAGTTTTAAAGCAATGAAACACATGAAGAATTAAAGAAATAACGTGAAGTTGTGCTTCCAATTTAATAAAATATCTTTAGTTCAAGTTTAATAAACTTGCAACTGTTGTCTGATTTTGCATGATTGCTACGACAAAAATCAGCTAATAAAACCATGATTTTGCATTAATTTGCAGTTCAATTCAACATTAAACTCCCTCGTGTGTGTCTTTAGACGCAGACAACTCGACATCAACATGCAGGATAAATGAGCCAAAGCCACTGGTACAAAAAATTTGCATCTTTAAGCCTACAAGCTGGTTTCTGGTCTGACTGATACTGGGAATGACTCACACACACTTTTTACACATGCAAACACACACTTTTTGCACGCACATGTCTCTTTGTTCTGTCTTGTCTGGCCCTCGGAGTCACACAATACTCATAAACTGCTGCGGACAGTGTCTAGATTCTCATGAAATCATCTTTAAACAGCTTGTTTTACTCAGAGATTTGTTTTTTTTAAATGGCCGCACCTAAATTACTCAATAGAAATGCATGTTAGTGTCATTTTAAATAAAATATAAAAGGATACCTAAGCCTTGCTTTATGATTTCCAGAGGGTTTGGATTCTGCAGAAATTCAAACTTAATGTGAAATGCTCTTACATTAATACTAAAAAGTGAGGCAGAAAAAGGGGAAAAGGTTAAGGGCTACATGAGTTCAGTTGTTCTCTCGGTTAGCACATGAAAGGCGGGAAAGGTTGAGAGGTTCTGACTGGTCTCACGCCAGACGGCCGTTCGCAGGAATCAGGCTTCCTCTGAAAAGCAGCTGATATTTCCCCCGGGAAGAGTTGGGTTGCCTGTCGGCTCGACTGGTAGCTCGACCGTCATTGTGGGAGAGATTGGAGGCTGGTATTCCGGCTGTCACGATGCTGTCCGGTTTTTTCCGTAACAAGAGGTTAAAGAGGGGAAGGACTGAGAGGGGGGCAACAGGCTTGTGGAAGAGGGTTAAAAGGACAATGCTTTGATATCACCGTTAAAACCTTAATGTGCCAATAAAGCTGACTGAAATATGAGTTTTATGAGGGATTAGTCTGTGCAAAGTTTGGCTAAATCACCACCAAAACATCCAGTGTATCTTTAGACTGGCTAATCTTAAACTAGTTTTTGGCAAAATCTAAAGATTCACCATCACTTTCTGAATCTGTGCAAGAAAATCGAAACAAGTTTCACAAATTTTAGCCTAGCTTAGCACAAAGACTGGTTCTAGAAGAAGCTAGCTCCGTGAAAAAAAGCTAGAATATTTCTAAAAACTGCTACATTTTTTTTGCTCTCAAGCTACCGATCATATCAAAAAGCTGTCTTGGCGCTTGCTAGTAAAGTGTCCTTTTGGTGATTTAAAGGCTTACTATGCGACTTCCAGAGCAGATTTTCCGACCAAAACAAACTCTCTTTATCCCTCAGCTCCCTCCTCCCCTCTCCACACTTACCTCGAACCCTCCCTTCTGTTTCTGTTGAGACAGGGAGTGGCAGACAAGGGCCAAAATTATCTAAAACCAAACGTCTGCGATAAATTTCAAGTAACGATGTGCATCTCAGAGTCGACCCAGTGGTTATCCGTTTGTCTGTTGAGGTGGAAGAAAACACTTTTTCTCCGTTTTGAAGATCTGTTGGTTCTCCTAAAGTTGTACTCTTGAAATGACACGTTATAATAACAACGTTCACTACTTGTTTTTGTTGAAAAAGAAGGTAAACTAATTTGGAGATGTGTTTTTTAAGGCATGAATAGAAGTCAGGGAATAGGCTAAAGATTACTAATCTTGAAAAAGTAATTTTTGTTTTGATACAAATGGTTTAGCGTTGTTGAAAGCGCCATAAGCAGAGGATAGCTAAATGCTAAGCTGGGCTTAACGTAAGCAGTTAAAGTCTTTTATCAATTATCAGAGGTTAAATTCATATTGACTGTAACCCTGTGTTATTATCTAACTTCCTGTCAAACAAAAGGACAAAACCTATATTTCCTAAACACTCACAGTATTTCTCTCATAGTTGTTTATAAATGATTGGAATGGATTTATGGGGAAAAGGGGATATTTTCCATTATTTTTTTATTGTTTTTTTTCTTTTTTTTTACCGGGACAGATTCAGACGCAGGAACAGACAGGTGGTCCCAGCGAAGCTCGATTGGTAAAAAACAAGGCACTAACTCAGCCGGGGTGAATGAATGGTGTGATTCCCGCTGGGGCCAGCTGCACTACACATGATCCCACTCATGATACTGAAAGGTGTTTGGGATAAAAGGGGTCGAACAAATTGTTGCATGCAAAGTGTAGTAGAGTCTCGGAAAGCCGAGAGTGGCGTTCTCCGAGGCGTGGAAGAACACAGATACCTCCCTCTGGGCAAAAACAGGGGGAGTCGCGTCCTCAATTACTCCATCGAAGGTTCCCATGGAGAACAAAGCTGGGGCCCGAAATCTTGGCTCAAACACACATGCATGCTCTCTTAATAAGAGGCCAGCCAGTGCCACATGTAGCTTGCCTTCTCTGAGATTTAAGGAAGTCCAAGTGAGGTCGATGGCAGATGCCGTAGAAGGCGTGTTGTAAACAAACCTGGATTTGATCTGGATTCATGTCTTGTGCCAGAGAAGGGTTTGGTTTTAGCTTAAGGCGCAGAGGATGTAGGCCGTGCGAGGTCAGCGCGGCTGGCCTGACCCTCGCTGACACTGTGGTTGGCCAGTGCCCAAACTCACCAGTGGATTCTCACATGACCGGCGCAGCAATGTGTTTTAGTAAACCTCAGGCCCTGCAGGCAAGAGGAACGACGTTTAGGGAGCTGTTAGTGTCCTCTGTATATTGGGAGGGGGGGGGGGGGGGGTATCTAAGGACACTGAAGAGATGGTAGAAAATGTAGAATACAGGATAAACAAATAGGCAGACTTTAGTAGTAGTGGCTTTTTTTCTGCATTAATCCAAATATTTGTTTTTATTATTTTGCATAAGTAGGTCCTCTGGCACAACAACGGTTAGATAATACAAAGTGATGGACGGCTAGGGATTAACCTCGACATGATTTGGCTATTTATGTGGTCTATGTGAACTAAATAAGATAAAATATTCTGTGCAGTTTTGCAACGACTGTAGAGATTATTCGTCAACATTTTTTAGCAACTGTAAAGAATACTTTTCCCAGGTTTTTGTCTTTTTAATAGTTAAAGTAGAACCAGTTTAGGAGTGCACCTGGCGGGCTTTCCTGTGATAACACGAACATTTCTCAAGATTTAAAAAAAAAAAAAAAAAAAGGCTGAAATTAACGTATCACAGGAAAAACCATGAGACAAATAGGTCAAGAGCTTGAGAAAACAATCGAAATGTAGGCCTACTCATTATCACCTCCAAAGAATAGTAAAACAAGATGCAAGGATGTTTGTCCTCTTAGGGCTTCCGTAGAATTGCATAAAAGTATTGTACAGTAACAAGTGTAAAAAAAACTCCATATTACAAAACTGGGTCTACTTAAACACAATTTAAATGTTGCATTTGGAGTCATAAAAACCCACCTTTTTAGCTTTTAGTTTTGTTAGTTGCTTAGTTGATGAAATTTGCTTTTATTTCTTTTTTTTTTTCCTGTAGCACGTTGAGATTTTTTTTGCAAAAATGTAAAGTGCCTTACAAATTAAATGTATTATTATTATTATTATTCATTATAACTATCTTATAGTATTTTTAAAGTAATTTTCCACTCACTCAGACTGCGTGTCTCATATAAAAAAAATGATTACCAGAGCAGATGTACTGTCGACAGATAAATATAGGCTAGACAAAAAAAATCATCAAATAATATAACATTTTTACAGTCAATTAAGCCCACCTGACTTTATTGTACTTATTTACAGCGCTTTTGTAAATGTTTTCCTTAAATTTATGAGGGCCATTAAATGTTTCACAACTAAAGTGGGTCACAGGTTTTGTAATAATATTTTGCGATTTTAAATTATTTTCAGGTTAGTGGCTCGTACACTTGGATTTAAAATAAAGGCGAATAAAAAGGTCTTTAAAAATAAATAAATCAGAATACAGTATCGCTCTGAAGACTCTGGGGTGTCACTTTAGTTCGTCTGCAGGTCTCAGATCGGTTTCCCGCGTCTCAACAGTTGTTGGAAAACCTACAACGACGGACTCCAGATAAGCCCCCCGACACAGTCACCGCCTATTTTTAACTTCAGTAAAACTCCCAGCGACGCGATTGGTCGGAGCCGATTGACGCAGAAGCACTAATATCCCGCGGCGATTGGCGGGCGCTCCTGTCACGGAACGTCAGTCAGAATGACGAGCCAATCAGAGCCCGCGTCTGCGCCTTTGTTCCTCCCGTTTGGAACGTGACGCAGAGGGTCATGTGTTGTTTGTGCTCTGGCCCTTAGAGATGTTCAGGAGTGCAGGAGGAGGAGAAGGGGAACGGATTGCTAACCGAGCTAGCCGGATCCCTCCCGATTAGAGAAACGCGGCTGAACGTGGTCATGTTGCACACGGTAGGCTTGGATTATCTGCCCCGCTGCTGAACGAGGGGAGGGGGGGGGGGACTCTTTCTTTTTTTAACGGACTAGCTAAACCGGTTCGTGAGGATTTTCAAAATCTGAGCCGAAAGCGAGTGAACGTTAGCTGGCCTAGCCGAACTCGGGAGCTCGTCTCCCAAAAACAAGAATGGGGTCTAGGTCCAGTCGGATTAGCTCGCTAGTGAAGTGACCTTTGATTGTGTTCTTTTGATGGCGAATTTCACGAACTACCAGGAAGGTAAGGCGGCGATGTTGATGGTGGAGACAGCCGCGGCGACCGCAAACGGGGACGGCTCGGTCGGGGAACCCCCTTCCCCGTTAATTAATATCAGCGGCGGTGCAGGAGGAGGAGGAGGAGGAGGAGGAGGAGGCGGCGGCGGCGGCTCTCGGTTCCATCTACCGCCCTCAAACCACCTCCACCATCAACACCTCGGCCACCATCAACCACAACAGCACCACCACTACCAGCTGGCGCCGCAGCAGCAGCATCTTTCCGGGGAAAACATCGCCGAGTCCCCCGGCAGGAAAGCCTCCTCCTCGGTGCTCGGCCAGGTACACGCCGCTGAGGACCCCGCCGCTGCCGCGTCTCCTGCCGCTTGCAGCAGCAGCGGCAGCAGCGGCGGCCATGTATACGCCGCTGTGAATGTCGTCAATACCTCGGACGTTGGGGATGATATTCGCAAATTTGGCTATTTGAGAAAGCAAAAACATGGACACAAGCGGTTTTTCGTGCTCAGGGCGGCCAGTCACCTCGGGCCGAGCCGCCTGGAGTACTACGACAGCGAGAAGAAATTCAGGAACTGTCTGCGCTCTGCTGCTGCGGCCGCCGCCAGCGGTGGAGCGGTCGCCCCTTCTCCTCCGAAAAGGGTTATTTACCTCTCCCAGTGCTTCACGGTGAACAAAAGGGCGGATTCTAAAAACAAACACCTCATTGCCCTTTACACTAAGGACGAGTATTTTGCTATTGTGGCTGAAAACGAGCAGGAGCAAGAGGACTGGTACGTGGCTGTCAGTGAGCTTATGAGTGAGGGTAAAAAAGGGCACTTGGATTCGGATGATTTAGATGATGGATACGGTACTGTAACTCCTGGTACTGTGTTTAAAGAGGTGTGGCAGGTGAATGTGAAACCTAAAGGACTGGGTCAAACGAAAAACCTCACAGGTGTTTACCGACTATGCCTCTCAACGAAAACCCTTCACCTCGTAAAGTTGAACTCTGAAACCCCCTGTGTTAACCTTCAGCTGATGAACATCAGACGCTGTGGACATTCTGAAAGCTTTTTCTTCATCGAGGTGGGTCGCTCCTCCTCTATCGGGCCCGGGGAGATATGGATGCAGGTGGACGATTCTGTCGTGGCCCAAAACATGCACGAGACTATCCTGGAGACGATGAAAGCCCTGAAAGCTTTTGCAGAGTTCAGACCGAGGAGCAAGAGCCAATCATCAGGCTCCAACCCGATGCCGTTCATCACAACGCGGCGCCACCTTGGCAACCTGCCACCGAGCCAGACTGGACTGCAGCGGAGGTCGAGAACGGAGTCGGTCGTTGGCACGCCGCCTTCGAGTAAAAGCTCCGGCGCCAGTGGTTACCGCTTCCGAACATCCAGCGAGGGCGAGGGGACGATGAATCGCCCGTTCCGCTCTGCCACCGGAAGCCTGGTCCACCTCAACTCCACACGGGCTCATCACGGTCGACAGGACGGGGCGGGAAGCGGCGGCGGAGGCAGCGTGGCTACGGGAAATGCCGGTACCAGTACCGGAAGCGGACGCTACGTCAGAGCCATCCCCGGCACGTCATCCACCTACCACGCCCGCTCCGCCTCTCTGCCGGTCTCCCACTTCCCTTCCACCACCAGCCCGGTGAGCGTCTCCTCCAGCAGCGGACACGGCTCGGTCTCCGATACCCTCACGCGCCCCTCGAGCGCCTCGATATGCGGCTCGCCATCGGACGGCGGCTTCAACTCCTCGGACGAGTACGGCTCCAGCCCGGGCGACTTCCGATACTTCCGGGTGAGGAGTAACACGCCGGACTCTCTGGGCAACACCCCGCCAATCAGAGAGGAGAACTGTCTGAATGATTACATGGCGATGGGCTGGAACCGGGAGGTCTTCGGCACTGGCGCCGGCTCTGGAAACAACAGCGGAGCTGACACGCCGCGTGACGAGAGCACGTCGACGACGGAGGATGAGCGCTTGTCTTCGTCATCATCATCACTAAGAAGGAGGACTCACTCCTTTTCCAGGCCTGCAGGCGGAGCAACCGGTGGTTCTGGAGTGGCGGTTTACCAGAAAATGACCCAGACCAACTTCTCCTTAGAAGAGGGGTCGGATATCGTGTTGCCGTTCGGGAGTGGATTGCTCCGCGGCGGGCCCTCTTCCTCCTCGTCCTCCCTCCGCTCCGACTACAGCTCCTGCTCCGAGCACAGCCAGCAGAGCCGCCCCTCCACGCTCTCCAGGACGGAGGCCGGCAGCGAGCGGCCGCCCCTCTCCTCCTCTTCCTCCTCCGCCGCCGCCGCCAAGGAAGACAGCGGCTACATGCCCATGTTGTGCGGCGTGGCGGCGTCCCCGCGAGACACGCCCACCGACTACATGCCTATGCAACCCAGCTCTTACTCCCACTCCCCCCAGTTCCACAGTCCGGCTTTAGGCCCCCGCTCGGCCCACCACCAACCCCAGCTCCAGCCGCAGGCCTCCAGAGACTCCCACGGCTACATGATGATGCTCCCGGGGGGCAGCGGCAGCTCCCCCTCCCCTGGTCACGCCTCCCCCAGCCCTCACAGCAGCTCCAGCATGGCGGGGGCCGGTGGGAGTGAGAGCATAGCGGAGAGACCTGAGAACGGGGAATATATGGACATGTCGTACAGCAGCAGCAGCAGCAGCGGGGGGCGCAAGCTTTCAAACGAAGGGTATTACACATCCGGCACACCTGAGAGCACCCCGAAGTCTTACAGCCCCTACTTCTCCCTCCCTCGCTCCTACAAGGCCCCCACTCGAGAGAGAGACGAGAAAGAGTACGGGGAGTATGTTCCGATGAGTTCTCCTGCCAAACCTGTCTTTTCATCGGTCGCCACAGCTTCTTTTTCCACACCTGAGAGAGGCGGGGGTAGTAGTAGCACCTCCACTCCCTCTCACCCACCCCCACCCTACGGAGCCCACCACACGACTGCAGCAATGGTCGACAGGCGTGTTGTGAGGCCTAACCGCCTCCCTTTGGGCAGGAGAAGCTTCCACGGCCCACTGCGGGTCAGTGAACCCCCCACAGCGTCTGCAGGCACCTCCACCTCTGTCCCCGCAACTGTCAGCTCCTCCGAGGGTCCTTCCAGTCCTGGAGAGTATATCAACATTGAGTTTGGTGATCACTACCCCCTCCAACAGCAGCCCCCTGCCTACCCCCTCTCCGCTGAAGATGAAGTACCTTCCCTTGGGTCCGGCGACCATCGTCGCTCTCCTCCTCAGCCCCAAACTCATCAGGACTACATGAGCGTAGAGGTCGGGGCAGACCAGCAGGACAGCACCGAATGTCTGGGAAAAAACCAGTCCCCTCGACCCAGCCTTGTTGCCCCCTGGAACCCGCCCAGTTACATCAGACCCCTGGCTAGCAATCCTGGGGCACTGGCCTCCCCGGGAGTCCCTGCAGGGGGTCACTGGAGGTCGAAGGGCGACGACTACACGGACATGACGTTCAACCTCAGCAGAGGCGAGAGGACTCAAACGAGCCCCACGGCCATGCTGCAGCACCTCTGCGTCATCGAGGGACGATACGGCCACGCCACTTCCGCCTCTTCCTCGTCCAGTTCCCCTCCTCTTCCTCCGTCGAGCCCCAGCAGGGCGGCAACGCACCAACCGGAACCCAAGGTGGTCCGGGCGGACCCTCAAGGCAGGAGGAGACACAGCTCGGAGACGTTCTCCTCCACTTCCTCTTCTAATTCAACTCCCTCTGGAGGCGGCCCCTCGTCCTCCTCCACCCACCCCTCGCAGGTCAACCCCTCAGCCCCCAATGGATCATCCTACCTGCAGGAGGGACAGGCCTCCAGGTGGGCCAGCTCAGCGTCTTTTGACAGTGTTTGGGTATCGGTGGAGGGTCTAGGTGACTCCCCAGCCCACCATGCTCCAACAAGAGCTGTGGAGATGGGTTCAGCCTCCGGGACCTCAGCATCCTCCTCCTCCTCGGGGGCTGGAGGGGCTCGAATGTGCAGGAACATGTCTGTGGGCTACCAGAACGGCCTGAACTACATTGCCTTGGAGCTGAGGGAGGATGGAAGTAACGCGGGAGCCGGAAGCAGCAACGGGAGCTCATCAGCAGCAGCAGCAGCAGCAGTGGCGGCGGCGGGGACGGTGCCTCTGCCGGAGAACGGAGCCTACGCCAGTATAGACTTCACCAAATCTGACGGCGTCACTACAACAACAAAAGGTGAGTAAATACATGAATTTTTGTGTATCATCAGGTTAGGAAGTTTTGTTTGTTTTCTGTTTTTTTGGATTTGACAGGGAAAATCTTCCTTTTGTTTCCAGCCCTCTGTATAGGGGAAAAACAGACTTTCTTACTTTGTGTGCACGTTTGGAAAAAAAAAAAAAAGCTTTCATGTGTGAGTGAAAGAGAATCGGTGTTACAGATATTTTTTTTCCTCACTGAAATCCAAAATAACCCCGGAGTGCTGCGTGCTATTTTTAGTCGCATTATATCAATTTGCAAGCTCCTCTAGTGAATCTATTTTGGATCAGGCCTCTGTGATCTTGACAAGGCTGCTGCGTTCAGGCGCTCCGAGCGAAAGCAGCCAGCCGTCGTCTTTAAAGGCATCTGTCCAGGGAGCTGAAGTCTAGTCTATAACGGAGCTTGCTTCAGGAAGTGGCACCAATATGCGGTTCATCCTGAGGCCTGCATGCTGGTGTGTGTTTTTGTCCGCGTAGACAATTAGCTCGCTGAATGAACCGAGGTTTATCTGAGGTCAAGTGTGGACTGAGTCACCCACCCCAAAAAAAAAAAAAAAAAGGCCCTGACTTCTTGTCTTTGTAGCTGGTGCTGTCTGTCTGTGCCTGTCTGTGCACGTGCCGCTGTTTTCTTTGTGTCAGCATGTGTGTGCAGAGAGTACTAATGTGTGGGTGTGTGTGTGTTCAAACAGGCTTTTGTCTGCTGTGAGGCTGTCACTTGAGACACTTATTATATCTTTGAAATATTATATTTTACATGTACCAAACATGGAGGAGAGCCGAGCCAGCAGCAGCACTTAGTGTGATGGCAAAACAAATCAATGCCATTACAGATTTAGTAACTTTTTCTGCTGCTTTTGAGATTTGTACAGACGTTATTTCAGCTCAATGTTAGGCATTTTGTTTTTATAGAACTGCTACTTCCTGTTATTCGCCATGTTTTAGTAATCCAGTAGATTATCTTCTCAGTCTGTTACACACCTGAAGTATGCAAATCACAGTTTCCCAGAATAACTTTTGTAATTGGTTCAATAACCCCAAACATTCCCTTTCTTTCATGACAAAGAAAAGTAGATTTACGGAGCGAGAACTGAAAAGTGTTTCACATGTTTCCCTAAAACACGACTCAAACAATCAAAATTTATCGTCTTAAAAGTTTTCGAGCTGCAGGGACGCAGATGGCATAGCGGGTTAAGTCGCAGTGCCTATATTTCTTTCTCTGAGCGTGCGGCCAGGGTTCAAGTCCGACCTGTGGCTCCTTTCCCACATGTCATTCCCTGCTCTGGGTTTCCTACTCTATCCACTGTACTGGTCTATCAAATAATGGCAAAAAAAGCCGGAAAATAAGTCTAAAAAATAAAAGCATTGAGCTGCAGGTTCTTAATCAAATATTTTCAGTTTTTTATTCTCACTATTGCAAAGACAAAATTGGATGTTTGAAGATGTTTGAGAAACCCTGATCCACCCTTTCCATCACTTCTTTGATATTTTAAAACAATCATGTAAAAGTTGACAGACTATCAAGCAATTAAATCAAACAGTAGGAGGTCCGTATATTTCAGATTGTAAGCTGCTCACGACTGCTGATAAATGTTGTTTTGAATGAGGACGTTCTTTTCTTCAGTGATGTCAGAATGATTTAAAATTGACTCTGGTACAGCGTGGCGTTAGCTTGGCTCTGGAGCTGTAGTGACACAGGAGTTTTTTCTGCGGATTTAAAGGCACAGCGCTCAGTTCTTCAGGTGTACTGTAGACGTGTGTGTGTGTGAGGAGTTCAGTCCTGAGGTTAGGTCTGCAGCGACTGTCTTTAGACGCCGTGTTCACATCAAGAGGATGAAATAGAGGATGTTTTGACTCTCACTTCCTCCCGTCTTTCACCTCCTCTCCTCCCTGAATCTCTGCTTCTCTCTCTCTCTCTCTCTCTCCCCCTCTCTCTCTCTTTTAGCTTCGTGTGCAGGAGCATGAGTCAGGATTGTCTGCGAGCGGCGACTGACTCATTTGTTTATCTTTGTGCTGAACGCAGATGAAAGTGTGTGTGTGTGTGTGGTGAGGATACAGTGATGTGTGTTGCTAGCACTGGAGATGAACTGGGCGCTTAGACCCATCCCATTAAGTGTTCGTCTGTCTGTTTTGTGTGTGTGTGTTTTGTGTTGGATCATGGAGGCAGGTGTAAGGCAGCTCTCAGATGTTAAAAGAGGCTAAATAAGCTAAAGTATGACAGCAAGCTCGGTCTTTAGTCCGTCTGTGTTGGTGTGTTTACAGTTAATGCTCTGCAGCTAGGCAGGTAGATGTGTGCGCGTGTGTGTGTGTGTGTGTGTGTGTGCGCAAGCTGAGTCATGGCAGGCAGCCCTTTGATGTGGCGCTGTAATTGCGGCGGCGGCGGCGTGTCAAGGCACACAGCGGGGCCGGGAGGAAATGCATCATCATCACTCAGGAATGCTCCTTCCTCTCAGCTGCGGTGTTAAGCTGATACAGAAACACCTGGATCCCTGACCCACAGGATCGTGAGGAGGGAGGGAGGGTGGGGGGGCGGTCTGTCCAGATGTTAAAGAAACTTTTCTATTAAATAAAACATGAATCAGATGTTCTCATCATATCAGGCCAGGTTCAGATACAGACAGACATCCTACATTTTTCAGTATGATGATACTGATACAAATAAGGGTCCGACCGAGATGTGATGTTTGGGGCCGATACCATTATCAACATCGAGGAATGAAAACCTGATCCACAGCATCCAGAGCTGAGGCTGAATCTCACATGAGACGCTGGAGGATTTATAATAACAGTAGTTAAGGTGGATGGCGCATGTATTTAAAGCGGCCATCTTTACTATAAAGTGCTGCGGGAATCACTGACTTCATCCGACCCTATTAAAAACCTTTTATAGTTTGTAACTGTTTTCGTTCTTAGGCTTCATGGGGTAAAGGAAATAATTGATACCTCCTCAATGTTTTGGTCATTAGGCGTTATGGATTAAAGGGTGTGGACGGGGGGATTATGGGTAAGAGCCCACCCTGAGTGTCGTGTGGTCAGGTGGATCTAACGTGTCAAAGAGGTTAACGTGGGGTCAGGAGAGGAAGTCTTGGGTCTTACACGGCTCGGAGACACGTTTTTTTTAGATGGAAGTGACAGCGGTGGGAACCTGCCCCCCCCCCCCCGTGTCCCACATTGGGACATTGTGGGGGGGGGGGTTAGGGTTAGGCAGAGTGTGAGAGAAGATGGTACGAGGCTGCCCTTTCCTCCCTCGTTCCCACCTCCACGGTTCTATATTTACAGCTCTATTTCCAGACTGACATGAATTTATGGTCGTAACAGGACCCCCCCCTTCCCCCCCTTTTTCGGCATACAGACCCTCTCTCTTAAATAGACAGATACATGTATATACCCATTACCCACAGATGTTAGAATTATTAACCATCGTGCATGCACACATAGCAGTTTCCCCTTGAAGCAGCTGTTCACACTGTCACAGGAGATGTATTTGCAGCTCTCTAAAAGCCCACAGAAGTTTCACATTTTGCACGTTTTTTTGTCTAATTAGTGAATAAATACTGCCGCCTGCCTTCACGAGCGCCTTGATTCAAAGCGCTGACATGCTAAGGGGGCTTTAAGCATTGGGTGGCCCACCCTGACAAGCATGGGAATCAATAAAGCTGCCAGTGTTGGTGTCCGTCAAGCTAAACGGGGGAATTGATCCCTCAACCTGTCGGACGGGTTCCCATTGGTCGATGGATTCCTGGAGTATAGACACTTTAAAGAGGTGTTTCCCAGAGGATAACATCTCTGCTTGTGTCTTTCATGGGCTTTTTGGTTCTCTAATGTCTTCAAAAGTGTGAAAAAGCTCTATAACATTTCCCTAAACCAGAATAATAATCAGATAATCCAAGGAGTTGTCACTGAATTTTCCTCTGATTGACTTATCGCTGTAGCTCTGGTTTTTCTTGCCTCTTCTACATAAAAAAAGCTAGTGTGAAGCTAGTTACATCAAAGATTAGTTTTTAACAGCTGTAGACATGATCACAGCTTCTCCGAGCTTCTAAAATGTATCATAAAAGTCGAAGAGATACCGGTAATGCTCATAAAATAAAGCTCTGGCAGTGGGAGAGCTGGATGAGTCAAGAGTGCGTTCTCTGAGCGACGTGTTGTGTCTCCTCAGTAATATATGGACCTAAACACTGAGCTATGTGCGCTCACTGTTACCGCAGCTTTTAGTGACTGTAAAGTGTTCATTTCAAAGGGGCTCCTTGTGGGCATTACTCAACCAGGGAGGCTCCTGTTTCCCTCAAACATGCAGGAACTCCCGTTTCTTCTCCATCCTTCATGTTTCCGTCCTCCTCCTCCTCTTCTTCTTCTCCTGATTTACATGTCGTTATGTTAAAGCAGAGATTTACTGCAGCCCCAAGTCCACTTACAGGAATGTGACGTAAGAGAACGTTTAATAAGCTACTTGTGCAAAGGTGTATTTGTCAAAATTAGTGACGTTTGTTTACATTTGAAAAGAGTAGAAGCGGGGTGCCGGATCCTAGTGGTTAGTGCGCACTCCACATGTACGGAGGCCATGGTCCTCCGAGTGGGCATGTCATTCCCCACCCTCTCACTCCACGATTTCTGACTCTATCCACTGTCTTATCTTTAACATTTAGGCACAAACGCCCAAAAATTAACCTTAAAAAAAGAAATGAAAAGAGTAGAAGCTAAAACAGGGGTGGACAAATGTTTGCCGGGGGCTACATTCAAAACATCGAATAGAGCTGCCCCCCCTTCTCCCTAGAGTCAATGTGCACGCCGCAGGTTGCCATGTTATGGACTCTGAAGCTTCAGTGTTTAGCCAGCTCTGCATCAGTCTGTAAAACTTTCTGCGTTCTCATTTTCAAAAGCATCTCCAATGTTGATCCTAGTTTGAGCACATTTCTGCTCATGGAGCAGATTCATGAGAACACTCTAATGAATTGAGGACTTGACAGAGAAAAAAAAAGGTCTGTCTTTCTGCCGACGGGAGGGTAAAAACGAGGGGAAATTGTCCACTGATGAGGCACAGATGGTGTTGTCTTCTCAGGCAGATACAGACGTAGAAAAATAAACCAGATGTAATCAAATTTCCTCCAGGTGTTGCCCACATATCTCGAGAAAGAGGCAGACATGACGGCACAGTGACCTCACTCTTTGATCCTCGACTACTGAATTAAAACAAAAAAAAAGATTCATCTGGAGATATTGCATATGGGCGTTGGTGAGATTTTGCCGATGCAAGATATGAGCAATAGGTTCCCCTTTCTCTCACATTTTTAACATGTAGTAAGATTTAATAAAGCTTTTAGTGCGGGCCAGGCTTTAGACAATTGAAATGACGGGACATTTTTTGATTCCAAAGTCTTGAAAATGGGGGCCAAGATGGCCAAGCAGTTAGCTTGCACCTCCTAGGGGGAGGCTATAGTCCTGTAAGCAGGTGGCCCGGGTTTCGAATCGGACCAGTGGCTCATTCCCCACTCTCTCTCCCAATTTCCTACTCTAACCACCACTGTCCAGTCAATAAGAGAAAATGTTCCTTAAAAAAATGGATGCTTGAAATAATTTTTAAATGTTAACAACGACTGTGATGAAGCCGAATGTCATAGTTTACTAATTCTTGAGTCCTGATCAGGTAAGAGCTTTTGATTCTTAGCATTTTTCATCTACTGGGTCACAGAGAATGGTGGTAAAATAAACCTGCATGTGTGAGATAATAAAGCCCCGTATTGTTCATGTGGATCCATATCTTTGGGAGAGGTCAGTTTCGAGAGCCATATCAAATTCCCGCCCGTTTTTCTGTACTCGGATCTGTACTTAAAAAAAGGCCGGTGCACCCAGCTGTCACGCCAGCCCGTGTCAGGTCAACACGTTACGCTCACTGTTCTCTCTCCCATGATGCCTTTCATCTGTTGTCCCAGCTGGGTGAAAGGGGTTTAGGGCTGGGCGGCGGGTCGGGGAGGGCACACACAGAGAGAGAGAGAGAGAGAGACAGAGAGAGAGAGAGACAGAGAGAGAGAGAGGAACACCAGCTTGTGTTGCAACGCCACAACAAGCTGTTGGCTAATGCAGGTGTTTGGCGAGAAGTGTTTTTATAACCTGATTCTGTGGCGAGTGCGTCTGCATTTGTGTTTTTAATCGAGGTCGGCTCGGGTCAGTCGGTCTGGTGTCCTCAGAGCGTTGTTTTGATCAAAGTTCTGGACTCGAGAGAGAGAGAAAACTCAGAGACCTCAGACGACTCTCTCTCTCTCTCTCTCTCTCCCTCCCTCCCTCTCTCTCTCCGTCGATCCGTCTACCACAAACACAAAAATTCAATTTTAACTACTCTTGGTAGTCAAAGCTGAAGTTATCTTTATGCTTCTGTCCTAGTTTCATGTATCCTCCTCTGAGAAGTTTTAAATTCCAGGACTGTTTGAATATTTACAACAAATGTTTCTTGATTAGTAGTTAGTAGACCTTTCCAATGGAGTCCAATGTTGTGCAGCCTTTTGTTATTCAAGAGTCAAGTAGGGAAATGATAATGGCGTTCAAAAAACCACATTAATCCCCTTTCCTATTCAGCATGCAGTTTAAGGGCCCGTGTCCATCTAGCGCCGAGGGAGAACGTATGCAGGAGCAGACGCCCGCCTGCATCCTTTTTTCAGAGTGCACCGCCCATTTTGTGCGGCTGATCCGAGTGCGTCTACGTAAAAATCTTTCCACTATTAAGGTCACTTTACTACTCTTTTCTAAATATATGATATCCAACCTATGAATCCAACCTGAACCCACATCCTCCTCGCTCCGTGTCTGATCAGAGCAGTGATACCTGGGCCTTCAATATCATTAAGCCTGTCATCCTGACTACGTAGGAGGTCAAACATCGTCCGTTTGATGCTCATAGTGGAGGGGGAAAGACGATCTCAAATAGCAATGGGAGCTGGGGCGCAAGTAGCCTAGCGGTTAGTGCATGCCCTTCATGCCACGGAGGCTTACGTCCTCGAAAGCGGGCTGCCCAGGTTTTGAGTCCGACCTGTGGTTCCTTTCACACATCTTCCCCCACTCTCCCCAGTTTCTAACTCTATCCACTGTCCTATCTCTAAAATAAAGGCCTACAAGCCCCTGTAAAGCATCTGAAACTTGTTGTCTAACTGCAAAGAAAAGAAGAAGAAAGCTTCGGTGCCAGGTGTCGATAAAACAGGATTTCCGCAGCGAGTTTTGAAACCATAGAAAAAATGCAGAGAGTTTTGTGTGAAACTCCTTCAAAGAAATAAACAAAGATAAGGTCAAGTGGAACCTTTGCCAGGTAAACTGGAAAGGGTAGGGTTTCCAATAGTTCCCACTGATGATCTATTAGTATTATTGCTTGAAATGCCCGCCCCTAGTTCCCAGGTTAAAGGTTGTCTGTGTCTTGTTAGCATCCATGTTTGTAGCAGACGAGCGGTGGTTGATGCTCTTTTTTGTTGTATTTGGCAGTCGTTCGGTTGGATCTGTTTGTGTTTGGACCGTGCTGAGTCTGTGTACAGTTACTCCTCTTCTCCTCGTCTTTCTATCGCTCTGTCCGTCCATCCATCCCTCCATCCCCGCGGCCCGACAAACAGAGCAGCGGCATTCCAGCAGTGCCCCCTGTCAAAGCATCTGTATTGTGGCGTGCTGCTCACATTGTTGTGTCGGACAAAGCCGCGCTCTCAGTGGAATAACCCAGCTGGACGGCGGCCATCGGCAGGGTCATTCGGGGCCGCCGGGGCCGCACCACAACAGCCGACCTGACAGCCCGGGGCCCGGACACGATAGCAGGGCAGGAAACAAACTTTATGTGTGTGTTTGTGTCTGCTGGCAGCCAGCTGGATCCAAAGTTCACCCGCCACGCTCACTTATTTACTCGACAAACAGTTGTTTGAGCCAAACTTGGTCAGAAAAGCTTTCAGTGAACACAACTCACCAACTGTTGTGTAAAGGCCTTGACGCTTATAATCTGTCTATGATTGTTGTGTTAAATAACCTCTAAGAAATGTGTTTACAATGTATTTCAGTGTTTGTGGTTGTTTGTTGCTGGATGATTTCGAGCCCTAAAGCTGACCTCCAACCCTGCTTCCATTCTTTGAATTCTTGTCCATCATAAAGTTAGTTTTTGGAAGTTTTTCCACTCTTGAGAAACGTCTCTGAAATGGTGAGAGACCGTCTTCAGCAGATTTGAGTTTAAAGCCAGACAGATTCAGTAAAAACCAGGCAGAACAACTTTTCTTCAAAATGTTCACAAAGAACTAATAATGCATCGCCGGTAGCTTAGTGGTTAGTGTGCATCGCATTTACAGAGTGCATTGTCCTCCAAGGGATGGCCTGGGTTCAAATCCAACCTGTGGCTCCTTTCCTGCATGTCATCCCCCAATCTCTCTCTATTTGGTCTCTGTCTCTGGCTTTGGCTCTGGCTCTGTCCTACCTCTAAATAAAGGCATAAAAAGCCCAAAAAATAAAACATAAAAAAAAAGAAAATAGGGGAAAAAGTGTAAGTGAAGCAGCCACATTCATTATTTGTTAGTGTACAAATACAAGACGAGCCTGTTTTCCCCACTGACTTGATTAGATAAACTAACCTATATTAACTTTTATATGGCTGTGACTCGTGGTTTACTTTATCAAAGACTGATAGAGTACTTGGCTGCGGCCGTAGCTCAGTTGGTAGAGTCAATCATCTCCTAACTGGAAGGTCTGGTGTTCAATACCCAGTTCCTGCAGCTACATGTTCAATGTGTCCTTGGGCAAGACCCTTAACCCCAGTTTGCTTCTGCTGCTTCGTTGATGGTGTATGAATGTGTATGAATGGGATTAGCTAATTCTGATGGTCACTTCACATAGCAGCTTCTGCCATCAGGGTGTGAATGGGTATGTGAAGTAGTCAGAAGACTTGAAAAGCATTGAGTTGTTGATTTTGACCATCTCAAAGTTGAATTTCTTTGTTTGTTTTTGTACACCACGCACATTGGGCATGGCTCCATTGAGTGACAGCTGGGCATTTTGTAGCTGCTTGCCAGAAGACTTAGGGCCCGCCTCAGCTCCAACTCTTTGTCTGTTTCTAGATGGATCGGAAGTTGGTTTTGAAACGGCATTCTGAACATAATGATAGCCGCCATTCGCTTAGCTTTTAAACTCCACTTAAGAAAGCCATGTGTGAAACACATTGACTACATCCATATTTTATGTTGTCTATAATTTTACATGACCAACTCAGTATAAACATCCCACACTGATGCTTTCTCTGAGTGTTTTGTTGATTGTTTTGTGCACTTCAGGCTGATTTTTTTACTTACTTTTCTTTTTTTCTCTTTTCTTCTCCCAGACTGAGTGTCGAGACGGTAGAGGTTCTCCACCCTCCTTCTTCTCCTCCTCCTCATCTCTCCACTCGGGACACTTGACTCTGCCCGTGACCCTTTGGCCCCCCTCTGCAACTGGTGACTTCTGACCTCCTCACCGCTCCCCCCCTGGATGCAGAAAACAACAACAACATCATAACAGATGACAAAAAAACGCTTGCAGTTTTTTTTTTGTTTTTTTTTTGTGTATTTCATTTTTTTTAATTTTGTTTGTGTTTTATATGCATATCTTGTCCAGTTTTTTAAAATAATTTCTCCCTCTCACAATCGATGCTGCCAGTTTGCGCTGCTTTTTCCTCCCTCATGTTAAACAGACTTATTTGACAGAGGGGGGGGAGGGGTCAACAGAACCCTAGATGGTCTTATTTTCAAATGCTTCTCCGTACGGTATTAAAAAGGGAGGCTGGATTACTAAGCAAAGGCATTATGGTACAGACTTGGAAACTTTTATAATGAATTTAATTTAAAACATTATTTCTTTTATTATGATTTTTTTTTACCCCTTGCATAATCCATCCTCTACACGGTACCAAACAGTTATTACATTGTTGACAGAGTTGAATTAGAAATGTTTTTCTGAATGGATTAAACCCTAAAATGGTACAAGCTCGTGGCTGGATCCAATTTAACCCGAGTCGACAAGTGGCATTGCACAAGTACACTGCTTTTCCCCCTCTTCTTGTCTGGATTAGGTACAGTACACCAGACCAGAACCCGTTGGATTACAGTTTCTCTTGGCTACTATTGACAAACAAAGCCAGTTTTGAAATCCATCTGGGGAAAAGAGAGATTTGGTACTTGGCAACAGTCGTAGTGGGTAACCCTAAGGCATTATTATTATTATCCTCATATTCTGTAGCACATGTCATTTATTTTTTGCAATAGGTACAAATATTCTGGTACATGTCTGTCTGATGGTACTCTCAAGGCAAAGGGAAGAAAGCCGGCCACTAATCGAATGCTGGAAAGTTTATTTGTCTTTGGTGCGACTCTTATTCAAGCAACTTCGTCAAACTGATATGCTTGAAAGAATAGTTTGAGATTTTTGGAAATACCACAGTCTGTTATCTTTCTGAGAGTTAGACGAGAAGATTGATACCACACATGTATGTCTGCATTATTTAAAGCTACAGCTAGTAGATGTTAGCTATTAGCTTAGCATACCTTAGCATAAAGACTGAAAGCAAGGGGAAAGAGCTGGCAAATCCCACATCCCTTTGTAAATTGATATTCACATACTTTGTTTTTTGTACAGGCTAAACAATTTGCCATGTAAGATATTAATATATGAGTTTAACAATTGCTGATGCCGAATTTTGTTGCACTCAGAAATCTTAGCTGACCCAACTGCTAGATGTGGCTACAATTACAATTTTATTATTTAAAAGTAGTAATAATCTTCTCATCTCCTCATTTTGGAAATACACTATTCGGTTATCTTGCTGAGAGTGAGACAAGAAGATTGATACCATATATGTGTCTGCAATATTTGGCACTACAGCAAGTTGTGGTTAAGCTTAGCTTAGCTTTACATAGCTTAGCATAAGACTTGATGCACAGGGGAAACAGCTCGCATGCCTCTGTCAAAAGTATACAAAACATCATCTCTAAAACTCTCTCATTATAGAAGTTATATTTTAGTTTTTTAAATGCATTTAAAACCCTAAATAAAAAAAAGTGTATTTACTTTTTTGGAGGGATTATGTGCTGAATAAGTCCTAAAATAAATATTGTCCCACATGACTTTTTAATTGATGGTGGTACACTTTTTTTGGGCATTTTGGTAAATGTTGTTACCTTAAGAATTAGAGTAGCTAAAAAAAGCTAAAACCAGTTGCTAGCTGTAGCTACAAACAAAATGTTATCATACAATATTGGTGAACATCTTCTCATCTTACAGAAAGAGCAAACATGCATTTTTCCAAAAGTGTTGAGCTGTTCTTTTCAAAACAAAACAGCTTGTAGAGGGTTTTTTTTTAAAAAACTCAGCTGCTAACCCCGATGAATAAAAAGTTGGTTGACCACTCTGCTGCATTAACATTTCAGTTTTACCTCATACGGTCTGTAGCACAGTTCAGGTTAGCAGGGCTTTCCATACACGATGGCTAGTCTCCTAATTACAGCCGGCTGCCTTTTCTCATTGTTGACTCTAATAAATTAGTTCTGACTAACAAGTTGTAAATTGCTTTTCCTGTATGTTTTTCCCCAATATGCCACGCAGACGTTAAACAGAGTTAGGGTGGGGCTACTTTCCATATCTGCCCTCTTTTCCAAATATGGTCACTTCTGGCTAAACCAAAACAGCAACTTCCTAAACATGAACCAGTTGGTGATATAACTAAGGCCAACCCTATTTCTTATCGAGGTTGTCAAATCTTTCGATACCACATGTTTTAAAACGATACAATCTATCTGTAGTTTTTAATAATAGACCTTTCTAATCAAAAGAGAGAAAGCGAGAGAGCACTGCCTTTAGTTGTTCAAACACATTGGCAACGCATCATTACCGAAACATTGCCAATGTGTATGCAATTTAGGTTGGTAATAAAACCAATATATTAACCAAATTTGGTGCCTAGGACTTTAATTGTATCGCATCTAATTTTAAAATTCTGGTATCCGTCGACAACCCTATTTCTTCTACACAGTCTGTGGCATATAAAACAGGTGGGCTGTAGATTAATTCAGGAGCTTTTTTTGCAGGAGTTATTTTATCTCGAGCCTTTTTAGTCCATATAAGGGTTGATCACTATGTACTGTCTCCACTATAATTGTTTGTATTGTATTGTTTTTAACATCTTTCTCTCCAGAGGTGGGCTAATTAGTATTATAGGTAGCACCTGCCCCGAAGGTTGTAATGATCCTTGTTTAATACACTTCAACAGTTGTTAATGTCAGAGTTACAGGCTCATGTCAAACAGGGAGGAAAAGTTGGCTATTGAAAATTCCAAGAGCCCCCAAATCTGGGCTTTTGCAGCCCCCTTATTTGGCATCTTTTTCCCCAGTTGTAGACTCCATGTTTATGGAAAGCCCTGGGTTAGTGAGGGAGAGTTGCGCGAGTTACATATGCATGCATAAAGCTGCTAAAGCACAAAGATCAGACATTGCCCCATGGATGCAAACACCAGGCCTATGTGCAAACACATGGAAACTCTGCAACCCAGTTCAGTGGCATGCACACACACACATATGTCACAAAGACACACGTCACAGTCATGCGGCATCGCCCATGCCTGCTCTCATAACGCACACTTTCACACAGAAGTCACACAGCCCTATTTAGACGGTAGAGGGTAACTCCTGCTTTGCCTTCGTTTGGTTCTTTTTGTCAGCGGCTCTTGATGACGTCCGTGATATTTCACATGCACACACACAGACATGTATGCATGCTGGTGTGGTCGTCATTGGCCGCGGGTGACGTAGAGAGGGTTTCCAGTAACCTGAGCTCTAGTCCCAGGTGCACAGTGCTGCTCATACTTGCCCCCGCACCCACACACACACACACACATCTATCACAGTTTAATTCCGAGCTCTCGCGCAGACTGATACGCCCGTATTTAGCGTTTCTACTCGCGCTGCTCTCCCATGACTATAACCCCCACGCAACTGTTTTTCATGGAAAGAAAAGGTGTTAAAACACAAAGACTGACAGCTAACGTAGCCCACGGAAAGCATTGTTTTTTTTGTTCAGAATTCACTCATCTAATGCTATCTTTGCTCGCTCTCTGATTTTTTTTATTTTTTTTATCAACCCACTTTTCTTCTTGGTTTTAATTTTGTTTTTTTTTGGAGGGGGGGGGGCGGTTGAAAGCTTGTCACTCTCACTGTGCTTTTGTGTGGGACTCATCGTTGTCAGCCTCCACCTCGCGCAGCAGGGATGCTAATCTGGGAGGGAGGTGCAGGAGCTGAGGTGTCTTTAAATAACTGTCGCTTTTTCGCAGCGCTCTTAGAAGTAGCGGAGGGATGATATCAGAGTGACTGTGATTGACGGCTTACTTGATGCTCTGAGCTGTACTGATGCAGCAAACTCTGCACATCTGGTGCTTCATGTTCATTGAAAACACTACTACAATCACTGTGACTTAGACGTTGGTATAAACACAAAGGTTAGCTGTTTGGTGCACATGCTAGGGTACATAGAGTACTAGAAACAAACTTTGAAGCTGCAGAAATTACAATTCTTGATAATCAAAAACATTTTGGCGCTAGTTTTGCTCAGTTGGTAGAGAGGGCACCCAATGCAAAGACGTTAACAGTCCACATCGAACTGGTCGCAGGTTCGACTCCCAATCCTGACGCTGTTTGGTGCATGTCATCCCCCCATCTCTCTCTACCTATCTAGCCAAAAAAAAAGATTTTCAAAACCTCCATAGATTGCACAAAAACAATATTTGGAAATCAGCACTCCACCTTTCAATCGAGGCCCTGAAGTTCAGAAAGACATTTCCATCTTGGCGCCATGTTATCACCTTCTTTGCACAATTTATATTTTTGTGCATACAAAATATAGAAATATTTTTTTAAACTCTGTGCAAACATCTCGTCTTTCAACTCAAAATGCTTTCAGAGGTTAGATTGAATTCTTGTTTAGTGATTTCCTTCTGCTGAATCTCGATGGATTTGAATGGGATTCTTGTGATGTTAAAGTTGTAGCATGTGCATCAAACAAAGACTTGTCTGCTCAAAAAACAAACAAACTGCGAGCTACAAATTTGATATTTTGTAGAGTAGTCAGCTGTTGCTTCGCTTGAGTTACCCGAGAGCTGAAGTTCACAGCATCAAATAAAACCAGTGTCCATTATTTCATGATTTAAAGACTGACCAATCACCAACGCTTAGTCGTAATCACCCAAACTTTCAATAATCTTTTACCTCGGACAAAATCACCTCATTGATGCTTTCATGCTCCCCCTCCCCCACTTCCCTTTTAAAAAAAACAAAATATTACAGTCACGACAAAGCCACAAAACCCAGAAACGCCACCATTAAAGAAAGTTATCTTCCTGTTAATGAGGCTCATAATGGGGAGGTTAAAGCCAACAGGAGTTTTTTGAACAGTGGGGAACCCCCCTTTTTTTACCCCCTTATCGCCCTCTGGAGGGTTGAGATAATTAAGCATTAGGTGTAAAACGTTCCCCCTAAGCAGGCCGATGTTGTAAATGGTCTCATTTCAAAGCTTGAATCCTTGAAAATGCTGTTTAGAAATCTAAACTCTGTGATTTGTCTTAAATGTACATGATGAACAATTTGAGGTATTTGTCTTTCTTCCCGTTTGGCGAACAAAGAATTGAATATAAGATTATTTTTGGCTGCAGCTGCCTGACAAACGAGACATTTCTTTTTTTCATTTCTTTGGAAATAGTTTTTGTGTTATTTCATGCTACGGCAAAGTGTTGCTTTTGAGTTGTTTTTTTGTTTTTTTTTAAGGCTATGGCAAAAAAAAAAAAAATGTTAAGAGCTAGATTTTGGGGAATTGACAAAAGAGTCCCCCTTAATTTATTTGAAGCATTGTTGAAAAATGGAAATATGTCGTTCATGTGTGATTGCCTTTCACGTTGACTTTTACCACCCGCCCCTCCCCCGCCCAATGTTTGAATCCCTTGTTATGACTGAATGAATTTTACACAGAATCTGTGTTCGTTTTGGCAACGATTCAACCTCAAATCTGTCCTCAATGTTTTGATTTTTTTTCTTGTTGGGGTGGAGAGATGAGAAAGAAATGAGACCTACGTAATTTATATATATATATCTATAAATATAAATATATATAATCCTCGCAGAGAAGACTTAGGGTACTGCATCATTATGCAAACTTGTGTTTCCCTTTTCCTCTTTATCTTTCGGTTTCTTTTGTATTCTAGTTTACAGAGGGAAAAGAATCATCTTATTTTTGGTTGTTTGTTATATCGGGGCGACCTCGTGTCTCTGAAAAACGAAGCGACACAGTGGTAGTATTTTTTTTAAGAGTACATAGGCATTTTGCAGTTATTTGTATAAAGAAATGGGTTACAACCTCTGCCTAATGTTTATTTTTTGTAACTATATTACAGTTTATTTGCTGCTGTGTAGTAACAGTTGGAAATGCTGTCGATGGCATAACGACGACAATGACGACGATGTTCGTTGCCCTGCTATCAGACGCAGGACCTCCCCTCCCCCACCCCACCCCCCTGCTAATTTTTTCCCCAAAAGTTTGGAGGATTTCAGTGGGAAAAAGCAAATCCCACTCTACCCTGCTACCTGTGTTTTTAGTTTCCGAGTTGAATGCTGTTGTTTATTAGCTTTACAGGAAAGAAAAAAATACTGTGGAGGTGTGTATCCTTCGTATGTGCGTATGTCCTATATAGGAAAACGAGGAAAACAGAATTAAAAAAAACAAACGAACGAGAAAACCGTGGTGGAAATGGAAATCCCCCCTCCTGTAAATAACAAAAACTCAAGTTGTCGCTTTTTTCATGTTATGATGGGCGCCTCGACAGGTGCCCCCCCCCCCCCCCCTTTCTATTTTTGTTTCATTTCCTTCTATTTCTTTCTCTCTCTTTTTCCTCGTAGAGGGGAAAGGGGTAGGAGGGGTACTCAGAGGCGATTTGAGCATCGGCATAGTGTTTATATTTATCAAAACTTTTTTGCTTTCGATAGAGCTATTGCAATAAAAATGTGTTCATGTAGCCGCTGTCGTCTCAGCTTGGTCTTTTTCCTGTGTCCGTGTGACTTGTCGTTGAAATCTCGTAATCAACATCAGTCGGAGTTTAGACGTCATTGATGACAAAACAAAATCAGTCATGCACGTAAAAGTGTTAATCTTTGTTGTGTTTGCTCAAACTGTCGACGGTGTGTACACAAATGTGGGACAAAGACACTTCGCACAAGCACCTGCAAACAAAAATGTACTTTTTTCATTGAAAAATGTGGAAAAGGTTCACTCACAGGACCATGTGTTTTCTCTACACGTTGAGAAATTACCCAGATAAGTCTTAACCTGATAAAATCCTTTCTCAACACTGCTAATTAAGTCAAAAAAAGAAGTGTTCACACAACGGTGACGTCAGTACAGTTAGTCCAAGTATTGGTGAGCCGCCGTTACGTTTCCTTTGGACATTTGTCGTCCTGAAAAGATAAATGACATTATCAACCTTCTGACCTTCTTTTTGTCCGTGTTACAAAAATAAGGCAACATTTCAGGCGTCCTTTATGTAACATTTGTATTGTCTTGTTCAACTTTTCAACTTTTAGGAAACTATTTATGTGACTTGTTAACCTCAAAGCCTGGAAGCTAAAGCCAACATCACGCCCCAAAATGTCTAGCCATTCAAAGGTCAAGGTTTCTTTATTCGTAACTAGACAGGTACATTTGTTGTGCAGGCTAGTGACTAGCAAAGCACAAAGTCTGAAATGGAAGCTTAAGCTAACATCACGCCGATTAGCAGAGCCATCATCCATAAAAGGCCCCTCCCCCACACAAACACACAAAAATAGAAATACGAAAACGCATTGGATGGCCAAAAGGATACGGACATCAACTACCAAGAGACTTGAAGAACACAAAAACAGCAAACACAAGACATTCAGAACTACCACAAAGATACACAGATTAGCCCCAAACTACAAAGACGCTTAACAACCACAAAAAGGAAGAATGACGACAGAAACACAAAACAATCACCTGAAGGCACACAATGACAAAGATACACATTCAACCCCAAAGAGACACTCACTAACTACAGACTACCTCAAAATGACTGTTTTATGACTAAAACAAACACTGAATAACCAAAAACAAAAAGATGGCAGAGACACAAAAACAAGCAGTAAGAGACACAAAATGAGAGACAAATAATGACCACAAAGAGACACATACAAAGAAACTAGAGATTTAAAAGCTACAGAAATAAAATGAAAAAGACCTCAGAGAGAAACTGAACAACCACAATGAGGCACAAAATGAGAAATACACACAAAAATAACCCCCTCACAAATTCACAAACAAGCTAAGAGACGTAGAAAGACATATGTACAGTAAGACATCAGATAAACTTTTTAAATAACCAGTTTTAAACATTTTTGTTTTTTTTACAGATTCTACAACTCAATATTTCCATTAAGATTAAAGCAAATGATTGAAAAACAACACAACAAACTATTTTGGACCTATGTCTGCTCACTTGGACAATCTGGTTGAACGTTAATCATATCAGACAGGATGTTTTTAAGCTGTGATTGTTTTATCGCCTTGTTGTTAAAACTCTGATCTCTCGCTTTTATCGGTTCTGATTAACCTAAGCCATATAAAGTTACCCTCAGATAAAAGCCTGATTGCATTATGAATGAATGGACAAGGTAGTAAACACAGTTGTGTTGTCATGGAGCCACATGACTTGTTGTTTTGCTCGACTGAATTGAAGGTTAGTGTGTTTTACTGGGTCGACCCTTTGAAACCTGTTAAAAAAGACGGGTGTCGATGAGAAAACAAAGCGCTCGTTTCCTCATTCCTGACACTCTTTATGTCTTCCAGATTAGAGTTTTTTGGGGGGCGACGACACACAGTGTTTATCCAGCTCAGGTGACCGGTCCCAACATCTCAAAGTCCAAGTGTCAAAACAATCCAAAGTTCACTTTGGTCATGAGAGGCTGAGGTCAGCTGAGAAGTCTTGATCCAATACAGGCAGCAGACTGGTGTTTTTTTCTGGTCAATAAATAAACACCTTATTTCTTCTCCACAACCTATTTTATCTAAAAAAAAAAAAAAAAAGGAAATCTCAACAAAATCCAATATGTCTCCAGACAGTTTTGCATTCCAACTACTTATTGCTAAACAAATTAGTTGTTTTGTTCCCTTGAAGACTTAACCAAAAAGCAGTATTCTTTTATATTAAAAATATTTAAACTCACTCTCTCAAGTCATTTTATCCAGATTTAAACAAAAAAAAGTATTATAAAAGGCTTTTCCATTCATAGGGATAGGAAAGGGGCGGCTGTGACTCAGTTGGTAGAGTTGGTCGTCTCTCAACCGGTAGATCTGGGGGTTCGATCCCCAGCTCCTGCAGCAACATGTCCGATGTGTCCTTGGGCAAGACACTTAACCCCAAGTTGCTCCTTCTGCTACGTTGGCGAAGTGTGAATGTGTATGAATAGCATTTGTTACTTCTGATGGATACTTTACATAACAGCCTCTACCATCAGTGTGTGAATGTGTAGGTGTGACCTGCGGTGTAAAAAGAGCTTTGAGTTAGTCAGAAGTCCAGAAAAGCGCTGTACAAGCTCAAGTCCATTTACCATAAATACATGTTGGCTTTGCATGGATTTATGCTAGCAGCACATGAAAACCATCCAAATTCGCAAAAAGCATTGGACACCAATTTAGAGACAAAAAGTCATGTTGAAACCCAAAGTTTGGTGATATCAACGTCCTTCATTGCGGGTTTTTTACTTTAAGATGCCATTGGCTTGAGAGACTTGAAAGACATTGGTGACTCAACAATACAACGTAAAGCAACCAAAATATCAACTTCACCATCTCCGTCAGTTTCCCGTAAAAAATGATGCTGAAACTCAGTGTTGTCTTGACATTACATTTTTGGTTATCCAACTTTCAACCTCCATTCAACCATCATTATTGGTGGCCAACTGGTTTCAGTGAAACAGTCTATCATCATCAGACATTTCATCGGATGATATGAAGATAGAGAGATCGATAGTTTGTAACCAGCAGAATAAGAAATCTGCTTTACATAAGAGAAAGTTACAAAGTTCATATTTGATGGTCATATATGAGCCTCTGTTTGAATTCCTCTTCTTTTTCAGGAACTTCTCAGATCATTCCTGACCTTTACTGATTTCAGCTTTTTTCAGATACGTTCTTGGTCCCTTTTTGTAACTTATGAACATGCTGCCAAACCAGAGGGAAGTACACTTTGTACAAAAAAACAACTTAAATGTCAAACTTTTCTGGGAATTCTCCCTTCTTGTTGCCTTTTTTATAAACTAACTAAGGGTTGAGGTTTGGCTCCAGGGTTCCTGATACCGACCAATAAAGTTATAGGCAATCAGATCATCTAATATGATTAGCTCCAACTAACTTTGGAGAAACTGCAGCCTTTTTTTGGACTCATTACTGAGCAAGCAGAAAGGTCAAATTGTGGTCAGACTCGAGGGTTTCAAAGTTGTAAGTCTGAAATGCCACATCTGATCCCTGCACATGTTATCTGTAATTTTTGTGAAAATGTATTTCTTTGCTATAAAAGCCCACATGGTTCAGACCTTGATTTAGTACTCTCTTTGTACAAACTGCCCTCTGATTGCGCTGAGATAGCCATTTATAGACTCGCTCTGGCGACATCTGGGCATCCGAAATACGTCAGCATGAGTGATTTCGAGATATTGTAACCTTTCTCATGAATTTACACTTTCATTTTATTGCGATACACTTTCTTAGAATGAACTGCAGTAACTCAACAGCAGAGCAAACGTCAAAGCCGCAGCACAAAGATAAGCGGTACAGCAGATGTTGCAGAGAACCTAACATATTTGTATTGAACCCTCTGTGTGCTACCAAAAAGCAGACCGGCAAAGTGACTTACTATCCAGAGAACAGAGTCAAGCATACAGCTGTTAAAGTGACAAATGTTTTTTCAAAGATAGTGGAAATGCTTATATACTTTACTTGGATATTGAAATACATAGACTCTTATATACTCTTAAATAACAGCCCACCAGGGAGTACACTTTCTCAGGAAGCTTCTGAATTTTATCGTAGACAACACTTTTATGAAGATGTTTTATTGAATTGGTTTTTTACTTTCTGCATAGTGACCTGGTGCGGGTCACTCAGCATTGAGAATTGCAACAAAATCTTTGTTGAAGCTAATGATCCAATCAAATTCATCCCAGCATTATTTCCCGCCTCCAGCCTAGGCCTGTGAAGGCTGTTTTGTCATGAGCCGGGGATCCGGCCTGAAGATTTCTGCCTTTTAAAGGTCCCATATTATGCTTTTTCTGGTTTTATATGCCTTTTAGCGTGTTTTACAAGTGTCCTGTGCATGTTTAGGCACATCTATGTGCAAAAAGTCCGCGGAAACGCGGCTTCTCCTACGTCCTCCTGTTAGCTGTAGCATTAGCTGCATGTAACGCTCGGTTCTAGCCCCCTTCGATAAAAATTTGTCAGTGCTGCGTCTTTGTCAGTGTGATATCACTGATTTAAGCCCATTGGCTCGTTGTGGCAAGCCCTGCAGCTCATGTTGAAATTTCCGAGAAGCGTGCTGAGCAACTGACCAATAACGACAGAGCGGCTCAGCAGACCAATCAGAGCAGACTTGGCCCACGTGGGGTCTAACAGTGTGGGCACAGCAGAGTGCAGCTGACGGACTCAGAGCGTAGAGAGAGCAAAGAGGAGCAGTACAAGAAAACAGACACTTTTTTCGGACTGTAGCTATTGTGAACGTACAAAAGTATGTAATCAAAAGTACATAGATTAAATATACGAACCCCAAAAAGGGCAAAATATGGGCTCTTTAATAAGGCAGTTTTTTCTTACCACTGTAACTTTTGCTGCTTTGCTAAAGTGCTCATGATGGATAGGCCAGGTCTTTGTAATATAGCATTAAGTAAGGTCTTTTTACCTGCTCTTTTGTAATGTTAACAGACAAAGAGTAAGGTATTTTACCTGCTTTCTGTAAAGTGTCTTGAGATAACACTTGTTATGAGTTGAAGAAATACAAATAAAAATTGATTGATTGATTGATTGATTGACTGATTGATTGATTGATTGATTTTAACTTGTGATTGGTTCTATCCTATCTATCCAGCAGAGATCGGCTGAGCCCAATAACTGAAAACATGTGGGACCCAAATTGTGACCTTTTGGAAACTGCCCGCTTTCTAACATCGTCTCTAATCCCACAGATGAAGCCCTGGATGGTTTTTACCCAGTGAATCCATTGCCCAGGGAGGAGGGGTCGAGGTGAGGTGTCCCTGATTCCCTGCTGACTGACAAACATCCACAGGGAGGGTTTGGAGAGAGACATGATGATGTATACTAGTGTTTGTGTGAGTGTGTGTGTGGCTGATGAAGGGCATGCCGGTGGGTGGACCAAGCAGGGGGCATTTCAACACTAGCATGTGACCCGCTAGAGTTTCATAACTGATGGACCAACCAGTGGGCCCACCCGGGATGTAGACTGGTGCTAGAGTTTCAAAACAAATCCCAGTGTGTGTTGGGAGTCCACTGTGATGTACGCGGCTTTTCAACTATTAGCGCGGCTATTAGCATCTTCGTCAGCGAGTGTATCCAAAATCCCTGGAATCCACACACACACAAACACTCTCACAGATGGTTTCCCTAATGAGAGGGGATGCGTAAGAGTTTCACCTGATCTTGCATCTCGTTTGCGCGTCACCCAGCGGGAGGCCTGACCTCATTGACGTTCAACAACAGCATCTGTCTTCAGGAAAGAACTCCATCGACAGGCCTGCTGCTCCGCCTCCATCTCACATCCTGGAAAGTCTCCTATTTAGGCAGGGAGAACGAGGGGTTTTCCAGGCACAGATGATATTGACATCTTGCATCTTATAATCCGATATGTATTGGAAGAAAAAGTGCCAGCTACTACAAAATATCTGAAATTTAGACCAAGACTTTCCTTGACGATAGTGAACTTCATTTCCACTTTTAGATTTGATTTCTGGAAAACTACTACCAAAAAGTTTTTTGGGTGAGCTGCATGTGTGAATGTAAACAACCACATTTTTTCACTCAGACTTAACTCAAAGTCTCTCCTGCCAGCCCCCTAGTTATTTTTTCGGCCTGAAGTCTGAGTGACTTGATGTGAGAATGCAGCAGGGTATAATCGGGAGAATTCACCTTGAGCGAGGGGGAGGGGATTGTGACATTTATTCACTTGGCGTTTAGTGCACGACCATAAACTGTATGCACGCATCCAGTTTATCGATGTCTTCTGATGCAAGAAGCCTCACATAAAAACAACACTATCATGAGAATATTGGCCTATATATTAATGAAACACAATATCAAAAGAGAGGGAGAAGAACATCCTGGCAAAACAGAAAACATAATGAAGCCGTTTCATTACATGCATATAGATCATACTAGTCTTTTTTCTTTTTCCTCCACCCTCCTGAATCAAATTTTCCAGTAGTTGCAAATGCATCACCTATGCAGCTCACTCGGACTTTCTGTGGAAAAAAATACTAGGGGACTGGCTTGAAAAACTCCGGAGACAGTGAACAAATTCAGCTGTTTGCATTCACACATGCTGCTCCTTCTGAAAATTAGCAGCCGTTTTGTGCAAGTGTGAAAGCAACAATACAGGCAATCTCCACCTGTGGGGCTACATGTGTGAAGGGCAAGTCAGGATAATGACCTGACCTAATTCTGAGGACATTGTTCAGAGGCGATACGTGAAAACAGACTACATACAAATCTCCCCAACTTCAATGGGAACATTTAATTACCTTTTACACTCTCAGATGGGAAGAAAATAATCAGAACTGGAAGACTTCAACAATGCAGATGTAGACCAAACGTTGCAGGAGAAGAATAACTGAGTGGATATCAGGGGGCTTAATGTCGTCCCAGAGGCATATTGAGCCTCTAATACACAAGGTTCAACCTAAGTGTTCTTCAAATGAAACCTAAGGTGAAACTTGCTGATATTTAAGGGTCATGTACATGCACTTTACCTCAAGCTTTAATCCCGAGAGTCTTATTGTGATGAATTTATTGTTGCTCCGGGACACTCTGGCAGTACACCTCTGCCTTTGTGTCCTGGGATGGTTTAATCCGGGTTTTTTTGTAATGAGATGGACTGTCTTAAAACCGTGGGACCTCACAGCTGCCACCAGCAGGGCAATGTATTGCCTTTGTGTTTTGTTGTGCGTCCCAAACTCACCTTTTTGTCCTGAGCGGAAGCCAGAGTCAGGGGGGGCGGGACGCACTCACAGACAAAAGATTAGCATGTCTTTCGAGGAGCCAGCAGGCAGTAGTAGCTCTAAACAGCTTAGAGAACTGAGACAACAGGCTACACACACACATACACACGGACCACCTCACCTCCGATCCTCTCTCGTCTCAATAGCTCAGCCGATACGAATCCGGAAGTAGATTAGTCAAGAAAGCCTGTCACCTTAAACGGCTTAGGAAACAAAACAATAGCTGCAGCTACCATGCAGAGAAAGAAAAAAGGGAAAGAAGATATATACCACATTTTTTGCTACCCTGAAGAAATTACATTTTTTAATAGATTTGTTTCCCTTTTATAAAATACCATATCACCTGAGCACAGGACAAAATGTGTCCAATTTAAAAATCAAACGATAAATCCACCAGGTAAACAAAGACACTCCATATCGTCAGCATTCAATTAGAAACACACATTAAATACTGTAAATAGAGATTCTTTCACATGTGGCAGTATGAGTACACAAATGAACCACATATTACACAACAAATTACAATTTTCAGACCTTTGTAAGGTATGTTTGAGTAACTTTAATTGTGAAATGTTATTCAAGGAAGTCTTGTTGGAATTTTCTGTATTTGTTGTGGAAAGCCAAAGCCAGTGGTTCCCAAACGTTTTCTGCAGGGCCCCCCTTTGGCAAATGAAAAGATTTTCAAATCCCCCCACATATCACCATACACATTAACATGTAAACATATACGATTCCATATTTTGAATTTGATCTTTTCCATGTTTTGTGGGTATTCTGGGTATTGAGGAAAAATATTGAATCTTTTAAACAAGTCACCGCCGTGAGTCTTCCAACTGTTGTTATGCTGCCATCTGCTGGTCACTGGTTGGACTTGGACACCTCTTAAGATAAATAATTCCATCTTAAATCAAAGGAGCAGAAATAGCGCAATCATAAAAAAAATCTGAAGTATTCCAGAATACTGGAATAAAATGTCAAAATTTACTTTTTTATTAAAATTTAAATTGTTTGAGTCAGATCTAAACACATGTAAAGAAAGTCCCTTTTTTATTTCCCTAATGTCCCTTGACATAGTGGTCAAAAATAGTTTAAATTTCCCTCCATGCTAAAATGGTTTGGCCTGTCACACCGAGTAAATTTAAAAAGGTAATCTTTGGTAATTAACAGCTTAAATCACCCAATACTGGAAGCCTTGTAATTCTATTTTTGTTTAAGTTGTATCCAAACAGATGTTGATACGGTTTGATTTTTACTATCATACATTGATGTTTAAAAATCTGCTGTTGTGACAACCCTAATAAGTAAATCCCATGTTAAAGTTTAGTTGTCTTGGTCATCTTGAAGCTCATAGCACATTAAAGCAACAGTTTTGATACCAAAAACCCAAAGTCCAACATGCAGGGGCTGAGTGAATGTGGTTTGCACTCTGTGGAGGAGAGTCATTGTATTGTAAACATCGTAGAAGGACAGAATACCTGCACTGTGATCCAGGTACACCCCCACTCTAGAGGACATAAGGTGGGGTTTTGCAGCTGTGATGTACACATGTCTGACTATGAAACGACCATCAACACAATCTAAAGCCCAAGACCCTTCATTGAATCCAAAAATACTCTCAGTTCCTGTTCTGCTTATGTCCTTGTACGAGACGGCGATGGAAAGAGATCCCCCGCTTCTCTCCACCTCGAAGTAATGACGTCCACTGAGACTCTCTTTACTCATGACCTGACGCCCGTACACAAACCTGTCAGGATGACTTGGATACACTTGATCTTCTTCCATTTTCGTTGCTTTTCTGTTCCCCTCAGATAATAACAGGCCGCTGTTTACTGTGTTTGGATCCAGGGTTATTTTACAGGAATATTTTAAGAATTCAGCTCTGGTTTTTGGCTCCTCTTCTTGCAGTGAAGTGTTTGTCTCTGCAAACATTTTAGCGCGATCCTCAATAAGACTCTCCTGATTGTCTCTGGCATCAGACTTCCTATCGTAGGTCATATCTGCTGGTCCTGAAGAAACTCCACATCCTGCCTCATTCAGCTGCTCCAGTAAATCTGTGTTTTTCTCCAGGACAGGCCCTGGTACAAAGACTTCTCTGCACTTAGGACAGCTGTAGTTTTCCATCTGATTCTCTTCCTCACTGAAGCCTCTAATGCAGCTTGTGCAGTAGCTATGCTCACAAGATGTTGTCACCGGATCATTTGCTGTGTTGAAACAGATTGAACATTGTCCCGATTGATTTCCTTGTTGTGCCATTTCTCTTCTGAGACACAGAAAGTCAAACAGTTATCTTCCAATGCTGCCTTCTTATCAAAACAAAAACCGCTATTTTTCTTCTTTAGTTGCTGACCTGCAGTGACTAGAGATTGTCAGCTCTCACACTGAACAGCATGTTGGTAACACCCATATGTGCAGTGGTTGCCTGTAAAGCAGGAAGTAGGAGGGAGGGTTTATGTGCTGTAACATTTCCAGGAAGAGGAGAGGTTTTTAGCAAAGCAAGGGTGTGTTCTCTAGTTCCTGTTGTACCCACAAATGGAAATCCATTTGAACAATATAAGCAAAAGGAGTAAATTTATCTCCTTCATCTTTTGCCCACAATTTGGGTTGGAGCAGCTGTGTTACTAGTTGGTTTAAGAATCACACTTTTAATTGTAAAACATGTATTTTTCATTGATATGTTTTTTTAAAGACAGAGAAAAATGCATACTCAATCTAGGGAAGTGCTGTTTTTCCCTAAAAAAGAAGTGGTTGTCAAGATATTGCAACATAACATGTAATCCCACAGACATGAAAAAGTTTTTGTCTGTCCCCCAAAAGGATAGATGAAACTATAATGTGTATGTCTCCACAAGAATAGGAAAATATTTTTTCTTGAGTCCTCGCAAAGATAGAAAAAAAATAGAAAAGTAATAAGCGTGTCATCTCTAAGATAGAATAAAACAGCAGTTTCTTCATGTTTTTGTGTGACAGCAAAAACATGAAAAAACAAATTAAGTGTCTCCTCAAAGATAAAAAAAGCGGTTTGTGTGTGTCCCCTCAACATTAGAAAGGCAGTTTACCAGTGTCCCCACAAAGGCAGAAAAACCCATTTTTGTGTGATCTCAAGAATCCGTTCCTGTATGTGTGTGACCCCCGATGTGATCCTACAAACCTTTAAAAACACTCTCTGTGCGCCCCAGAAAAGATAGAAGGCAAACTTCTTTACGTCCCAGTTATAGGGGAGCAATTTTTTTAATGTTCCAATAAAGATAGAAAAAACTGTTGGTGTGTGTATGAATATAAATACGCAAGATATTTCTTAATCATATTTAGCTTTAGATGTGCTGACTCTGATAATCTTTCGCCTATATATAATTTCCTAAAAACAATGGATCATGGGTCCTAATGATGATGTTAGATTAAAATTAACTTGTGTCATTAAAGAAGAAAAGCCAGTAATTTAACTATTCGCTGTCTTTGTTTATGTTGTGTTTATCAAATATTTTCAGAAGACAACACTTTGGACATAGTATTTATTTCAGTCTTAAAAGTTTATAACAACTTCTGGATAACATAACATGAAAAAAAAACAAAAGAAAGAAAAAAATAAAACAAATACACATTTTTTTAATCGCACCCCAGGTTGACAAAATTAGAATTTGTAAAAGCAGATTTGAAAAATAAAAATAACAATAAAAATCACAGGAAATAAAACATTTCTTTCCCCCAGAAAAACAGCTTTTGTAGACTTACAGCGCATCAGGAGTCGGTGCCCCCGATGAGTCCCATCAGAGAACATCACACCTGATTTTGAAGTACAGACACTTGAACCTGTGTTTCAACAGATTTGAGTGTGAACACTTTAACCAATTTTGGATACAGATTCAAGCTGGAGAAAGTGAATTTGAAAATTTTAGAGGCACAAAATGCCCCCTCCCCCCCCAAAACAACAACAACCTTAGGCCCTCCTTTTTCAGCAAAGCCCAGCACCTGGAAATGTTAAAAAACACAAAACAAATATTGTGTTTTTTCTAATGAAGGAGCCAAAATGTAATTCAAATCCTTGTTGCACAAATATCTGTAACATTCCCCAATTATTAGACTAGCTAAAAGCAAATCCCCTTTATTCAGTTCAACATTTATTAATTCTACAAATTGAATACAAAAGATTTAAGCGATTGTTTACATTATACAAGTCTGTTGTTGAGGAAAATGGCTCTGTCTGTGCTCAGTAGTTTTTGAAATGCCTGACCTTTGTTTGTGAACAGTGAACAATCTCCCCACAGCCAAATAAGTTTATATACCTTTATTCCTCTTTTTTTCAAATATATATTTATTATATATAAAATACTGTTTCATTCATAAAAGCCTTACTTTGTACAATATCTGAGTGGTGTGTGTCTGTGAGCATTGAAGTGAATTAATGTGTTTTCTGTATGTGTTTGTGTGTAAATGCGTGAGTGTGTGAGCTAAAAAGAACCTGGAAATTGTCTCATATCAAACAGCTGGTACCGATTCATGACCTAATTCACTAAAAACAAAGTGTTTTACACAATATACACATTTTATTACTTACAAAAAAAAAGTATGAGAAAGAAAATGTAGGGCTGAGGGTTAGGAGGCGGGCTATGGTAGGGTTAGTACCACCAAATGTAACGTTTAAACGACAGAAAAATGACGGAGAAAGAGAGAGAAAGAGTGTGTGAATGAAGAGCTAGTTATAAAAAAAAGGCAGTCTCACTAAAAGGAAAGCTCATCGTCAGTGCATCTCTCATCTTGGATGTTCCGAAGTCAAAGTGCCGATTTGGTAACCATGGAGACCATCCACTCCTCATCAATAAGATCAAAAATAAAATTAAAATAAAATAAAAAAATCACTTCTGTCTAGAACTGGATGTATGGTATCACATTTTTTGTTGCACTAACGTCAAAAGTGATTTAAAAAAATAAGAAGGGAAAAAGGGATCCTTTTGGGAAAGAAGAAGGAAAATGAAAAATGCACTTTAGTTGTCGCACATCCATCATGGCACCATTTAGTGGATATTTTTCTGCTTTCATTTTGAGGTACTTCTGAAGAAAAACAAAGACTAAATATAAGATTTATTTACGCCAGTTTTTTTCTTTTTTTCTTTTAAGCTGTGTTGCACAGTAGCACCATTGTTTTGTTTTTCTGGAAGACAATGCACCATTGGTATTCCACTTTATCGTCATGGCAACAGTATATCCGTCGCTGTGACTACTACCCCCCCTACTTGTCCCCCATCATCAAATCATCTCTCGTTATTGATCAGGCGAGCCTGGCACCGGTTGGTTTCTTGCTGGTTGCTGTTACGTCCTCTTCATGCAGACGACGCAGCGGCTAACGCGTGTTCGTAGGTTACCCGCCTTGAGAGTCTCTGACTGTGGCTTCCTGTGAGGTCACAAGGTAAAGGAGGTTAAGAGAGGCAGGAGAGTGTAGAAAAAAAGTTAGAAAATAAATATGTAACATAAATAAACAGTGGCGGCTGGTATATTATTCCCCAAAAGGGGCGCAATTTTTCACAGATGGACCGGGATGTACATCTTGGTCTGTTAGCTTGATGCTATCAAGTAATCAAAATTGCCATTAACGGCCTAACATAATTAGCATCCCAATCTCTTTAACCTAACAAACCATCTATTTTACTTAACAATGTAAACCAAAATGAATTATTTTCTCCTGAGATGCTAAGTTAGATTCTTAGCATCACTAGTCTGTAACTCTACAGTATTACATGATACTGTACCTGAACATCTCGCTCTGTTCTACAGTGGCCAACCAGAAGCTGTAAGAGTTGCCGTAGTAGTTGCAAGTCCCTCTGCCGTGGCACTCTATGAAGGGAGCGCTGCGGAACTCCTCCAGGCAGGAGCCGGGTGAGGCCAGAGCTTGACCGGAGCCCTCTGCACCTGCACTGGTGTGCTGGGGAGGGAAGACGGAAGAGTGGTTATGATACGAACCGCATCGAGTCGTCAGGAAACCATGAATGTGCGAGAAGTTTTAAGAATCAGAAATTAATGTTCTAAGGAATAGCTAGGCATCTGAAGCAGCATCAACATTTGTGTGTGCTGGTGTGTATGTCCTACCATCATAAAGGAGTATCCGATCCACAGGGCTTCCCAATTCGACGGGCAGGTGGGAATCTGGATGGTCTGACTATGGACTGCAATCACCATGGCCGGAGCTTCACACACTGAACACCTAAAGCGCACACGAAGACACTAAGTTTAGCACCTTGCAGCTTCCCTTATCGAGCCTCTCTTTCTGCTCATTCGTGCCTCTCTCCAGCTCTACCTGCTGATGAACGGCTTGATGCTCTCTCCGGTGAGGGGGGCCATTGACATGGGCATTGGCTCAGGCGTAGAGAGCCAGTAGGAATAGTCATTACGAGACGCAAAGTTGCATACGTTGTTGATGTTGCAGAACATGAAGGGCATTGTGCTGAATCTGCGCAGACAGCTGCCGGCCGTGCCTAGAACACAGGGAGAAGTTGGTCAAATGTATGAAGCTTAAATGATAAATGAATGAAGTACAGCTATACCGACACAGAAATTGTTCATACCAAGGTCCTGTCCATGTGCTCTCTCATTGCCCTGCACGTACAGCAGTGAGTATCCATCGTAGATGGGGTTTGTTCCTTCGGGACAGAAGGGAACGTCCTGACCCTGGCTGTGTCTGGTGATGAGGAAGCCATGAGCTGCAGAGACTGATCCTGGTAGACCAGGAGGACCCTGAGGACCATCTGAACCAGGAGGACCAGGGTAACCACGCTGACCTGAAATCAGGGAAAGTAGATTTTTAAGAAAGGAAGTACAACTGTGCTGCAAAAAGGGCCAAAAGCTAAATGTTTGCTCATAAAGCAGGGAGCTAGTTTTTTTTTTTTTAACTAACAGCAGAAACATTTCTTAGCTGACATGGTGTTATCAACAAATGCTGCTATGCTAAGCTAATCTCCCTGAGGTGCATACATCCGCTCACTCACCAGGCTGACCGGCTGGTCCAGTGTCTCCCTTCCTGCCTGGTGGGCCGCTGAAGCCAGGTGGACCCTCCAGACCAGGATTTCCAGGTTCACCAGATGGACCTGAGAGAGTGAGAGTGTTTTATGTAACAATGCTAGGTTTATTGTGAATTTAAAAATGGATTTCAAAAAAGAAGACAAATCTGTGTAAATCTCAATTTTAAAAATAAGAGTGATACATTGAAACTGAATGTCAGTTATTATGAATGTCAGTGCTTTTAGGTTTAAACGTCAACCACGCCAACCATTCCTAGTACTTTAAACCTCGAAGCCATATTTCCTCGAGCTTGCATTTTCTCCATCTTCTTCTTCTTTAACTCTCTTCTGATTGCAGTTTTTCAATGCCTACATAATACGCTGCCTCAAAAGCAGTGAATAGCCATTTGATCAAGCACTTAATACGTCCATAAGTCCATATTTACTCACCTGGAAGTCCGTCACGCCCAGAAGGACCAGGGGATCCCCGACCACCGTTCAGGCCCACGGGACCAGGGGGACCCCTCTCTCCCTTCACCACAATTGGAGTTGGAGGTGCACCAGGGTCACCACGAGGACCTGGAGGTCAAAAAGAAATAAAAAGAAAAATGTCACTAAATTTAACCCCAAAATGATTTCCACTTCTAGACTCATCTTTTAACAGCAATTCCAAACAGCAGTATTTGTATTCATTAAACCTCCCCAATGGGTTTTTTTCTTCTCTTTTTGTTGTTTTTATTGTTCGTCTGTTAGTTTTTCACTTGTCTGTCACATAATTCCATAATGGAAAGAAAGCACACTCACCTTCGGGTCCAACATCTCCAGGATCTCCAGGAAGCCCATTAACACCGGAGATGCCTGAATCACCTTTTGGTCCTGGAAAAAAACACAAATAATCAAATCTTTGGTCCATGACATTTTTAAATATGAGGAAGTCCGAAAATCCGGTTTTAATATTATTTACTAACCAGGGAATCCAGGAACCCCAGGAAGACCAATGTCTCCCTTTGCACCATTACCACCAGGTTGACCAGACGAACCCTATAAAGAAGACAACACATTCTTTAACTTCTGGTTTTGTAGATCTTGCGAGTTCAACAAACCAATTTTAACAGATCAAACACAATGATCTTACTGGGAATCCAGGAACACCAGTGTCTCCTTTTGATCCGGGGAAGCCTGGCTGGCCTGGAGTGCCAGAGTTACCCTTCTCTCCTCTGACGCCGCCTGTTCCTGCGGGCCCACGCGGACCCTCTGGGCCAGGTGCACCTTTGGACATCAAAAGTCAAACATCAGGTACAGAAATGTAAAAAAAAACACAACACTATAATTAAAAATAACATGCTCAACAATGTCAGTTTCCACTAACGGATTGGAAAGACTTTATCAATACCATGTATGTTAAAATGGTACAATCTCCATTATTTTAATGATCGATAGCTGCTGCGGTATCAAAATAGATATTGGTACAATTTGGCATTTACTGGTATTGAGTCAAAGTTGCAATAAGTATACAATACACATCTGGAAATATCTAAGATGGCAGAGAAAATCTCAAAAGACATTCAGAATAAATACAGAGTAGTGGAAATAAACAAAGTCATGTAATTTGACTTCACCAGCGTTGCATATTTAGACTTAAATCCAGCATTAAAAGAACAACAAAAAAGAGAAAATGAAAAAAAAAAAAATAATAATTGTTTGCTTGGATTGATGAAATTAAGTCAACATGATTTTGTTAAATAAACACAGTGAGATTAAATGTGTATATATATAGAGCATCATGACTGATTTCTTTATGTGTGTTGGGTTTTATTGTCAGAAGTCCTTAGTGTCCAGCCTCGTCTGTGGGGTAAAGAGGGGTTAGTACACATCTTCCAACATTAGGTTTCTGTGCCACAGCATGTATCAAAACCATCAAACCACAAGTCTAACCTGGAGGACCTAGGGTTCCAAGAATCGCAGGTAAAGCAGAGCCGGGTTGTTGGCACAGGGCAAAAAAGAAGACCAGGTTTAGACAGAAGCAAGCATCAGTACAGAAACAAAGTCAGACAAAAAAAACTGCAGGGATGTTCTGTGTAGCTAATGTTGACCAAAGCCAATTTTAGATCCATTGGAAATGGGACCTCATGGGATATTATGAGTTTGAACATTGGGAGCTGGGTTGTAAGCATTATAAATAATCTGGTACAATCTAACTACCGATATTTATGAATAAATATAGACCCTCTTTTAACGGTCCAATGTATCACTCATAGAGAATTCTTGTAAAAATGGCTGGTTCAGCATCCACCAGTTTATTACACCTACCCCATGTCAGCACTATCAGTTATTAAAAACAAAATGAAATAATTAAACTGGTGAATAAATCTAGCAATATGGGCGCATATCTGCCACAACATTAGCCGATACCTATAGTCAATTGACACGCTAATATCGGCTTGCTGATTAATCGGTCTGAATATTACACCTGAAAATCATGTCACAGTTGTCATGGAAGCATTAGCATTTAGCATGACAGCGTTTATCCTTATTATTGCTGAACTTACATAAAGCAGGTTGGCTAACCTGACAAAATACTTTTATATTTGTTATTTTACCAATTAACGACCAGGGGGCTCAGGAGAGAATGTTTACAGCCTGCTGGGTGGAAATTGGGGATTTTGAAGATGCTCTTGTTTGAGTCTCTAAGCTACAATATTTTTAATTGATCTAAATCTTGAAATAGTACATTTCAACAGAGCTGGAACTACAATATGTGACATACACTTATAACAACGATTTAACTGTACGGGTGTGTTAGTTACATGGTGTGTTTGTATTTGACTAACGTGACCAAGATGACATGCTAATTGTAGCAGAAAAGTACTGTGAGTTTTAAAAATCACAAGTGTGTAAATTATTTTTTATTATTAAACATATTTATTTAATCAAAGGTGCTTACTTGATAGGTGTGCGTTATTCTACAATCAGTGTGCATAGAAAGTGGAAGAAGACAGTTGTTAAGAAGAAATCGAGTCAGAGATGAAACAATAAAGAGATTTCATGAAAGTTTTTAGGTGAAATTCGCCCCTGCTAGATCAGAGAGTAGGGTCAGTGGTTCGATAAGGAACGTGCAGGAGAAGTCTGGGCACCAGCTGATCTGACCTGAGGGACCTGCAGCAGTCGGATGTATGTGTCACCACACGAGGGGGTGGGGCCACACCACAATGGGTGGGGCCAAGCCACAGGAAACAGGGGTTAAAATGTCATAACTTGTTGGTCTCCTTTACACCCAAATACTGCCAAACACAGCGCTGGTGTGTGGTCAGTGCTGACAATGAGGCGTTAACGTGAATTCTTGGTCATTTTTAGCATTTAAATTCTAGATGAGAAGTTTGATCCATACAAATATCACACAAAACGTTATTTTATTACAACTCTTTGACAGTTAACTTGCAAAATATGTTTCCTTCTTTTACGCCTCTGAACTGATGTCAGATAAGAGAAGCCAAAGCAGACAGTGCCCTCTGCTGGATAGAAAATGGTAATGCGATATATTTTTGTCAATCGATTGGAATTGTCCTTTATTTTTGTCCATTTTTAATTGTATCGCAACATATTACATCCTTAGACACTAGCTTAACATTGGGTCTATGTAACATAATGAGTATGGTCTTTTACCTTCTGTGATTGATTGACACTTACAAACTTAAAAATTTACTTTGATGTCAGGGTCGTCCACTGTTTCCAGCGCTGTGTTAGGCTTAATAATGTGTAATCATGCAGATGACTGATTGGTGGAACAAAATACACAAAATACAATACTGCAAAGCCAGATACAAACCTAAACACTCTCACATACTGTAGGCTTAAAAGGAATGGAAGCATGGCTGCAGAACAATCTCCATGGGTGTCTCTTTCAAGAATAACCGGCACAGATACCTGGTTATCTCAATAATCTTATAGAGGAAAGGCAGGAATTTTCATCATGAAGATGAGAGTTTGTTTGAGTTTGTTTAAGGCTCAGCTGTTGAACACCAACATTACTTCCAATGTTCAAGCAATACGACAAACACCGAACACACCAGTTCAACCCACCAGAGGTACAGACAAATATACAGTGCATGGATATTATTATTTAATTTGCTGTTGAAAGAGATAGATTACAGCTTTCCCCATTCTGGGATCAGGACAGAGGGCAAAGGGGTGAGGAGACATGAGGACAGACAGGTGGATCTGGTTGATGAAATGGACAACAAAGTGCCGTAAACACATGCTGCTCTTTTTGGTGATTGGTGCATGAGGAGCAACCTGATGTTTCCTGGTGAAAAAAGGTTTGGCGGGGGTGTGTGCACACGGCATTACAAACTTTAATCATCCGTGCTCAGTGTTCTTGACAATGACTGGACAGGTGGTGCTCAAACAGTGATGTGGCTCTTTTCATGCAAATCAATGAACATGGTGATGGAATCATTCACAGTTTGAAATAGAGATTCTGCCATTTGCTGTCTGGTTTTCTGATCCCATTTTTACAACATCTATCGTTATGGGGATTCCTTGGCTTTTGAAGCCAGCTCCCAAGGGACACTTGAGGAACTGCAGTTTTCTGGACTTCTGCACTGGTTGAAGATTAATCTAATTGGCAGGCAGTTTAATCCGTCCATCGTTTCTCAATTTATGGATAAACTGTGTGGTCCATAAAATGTCCAAAAATGGAAAGAAATGTACACTAGTATGTCTCTATCCAAGAGTTTGCCAAAGTAACTATTTAGACTATTTCATGCCTCATCCTCTCTGACAGTCAAAGTAATCTAAGCTAGGATTTGGCGAGAAAAGGCAGGATACAGAACTGCGAATTCTGTATGGATTGCAGTGAATGGATTATGACGTCCCAGCATGGCTCTTTGTGCTTCTTAGCAATATAGCGATGAACAGCCTCCCCTAATACTAACTGGAAGGTTACACACAATAAACCATGCCAACGTGTGACCGTAGGCAGAGGGAAGCTAATCAAACAATCTAGGAGTCAGAAAACCAGGCAGCAAATTATGGCCGAACTTGTGGTGATAATTATAAATCCCAAGTGCTTTACCTGCTCTTCCGGGGGGTCCAGGTGGTCCTGAGAGCCCTTTGGGGCCCTGCAGAGCAAATCCAGGAGGTCCAGGTGGGCCACTGTTGCCAGCAGGACCTGGACTACCAGGGAAACCAGCCTCTCCTTTAGTGCCGGGGAAACCAGGACTGCCAGATGGACCAGGGAGACCTGGGTCACCCTTACCACCTTAACACAAAGTGAGATGAAGCAGAGATTGTTAATGCAGAAACTATAATCTCCACAAGTAAAACTGTTACACATACTGTTACTCACCTGGCAACCCTGGAAGACCAGAGGCACCGGGACCTCCATAACCAGGAAGTCCTGAAGAGGAAATAGACCAGAAGTGACTCAAAACAACAAAATAACAACATATTATTCACAGTGGATAGCAAGCATACTTTAGCATAATGTAGAGTCATTTTTCCTGAGCATGTTGACCTACCTGGTTCTCCTTTGACTCCAGCTGGTCCCGGGATCCCGTCCCGACCTGCCTGACCCTTCTCTCCAGGAAGCCCGGGTGCTCCTGACCTACCAGGTTCTCCTGGTCTACCTGGGGATCCTGTGAGACCTGAGCCACCAGGTCCACCATCAAGACCCTTTGGACCGGGGATGCCGGGTGCACCTGACAGGAGAGATGGACGACACATCAGTCGGTGTGACTTGATGTTCATGCTTCTTTTTTTTTTTTATTAAACTAAATTTACTTTATTCATCCTGAGGGAAATTCAAATGTGTTATTCAAAAGGGTTGGCTTAATGAGCCAAAGCTTCATCCTCCACCTTTTCACTCGATTTAATCCCTAAACATACTCTACATGGAATTTTTGATTTCATTTTGAATTTGTTAAAATTTGGACTTGTGCTCTGGGCAGTTAAGGATTTAGTGTCTTGCTCAAGGGTACCTCAGCAGTACTCGGGAAGTGAACTGACACCTCTCCAGCCACCAGTCCTGATTCCACACTCCCACACTGTCAGTTCTGGGACTTGAACAGATGACCCTCCGGTTTCCAAGCCCTTACAGACTGATTTACTGATCCTCCAAGTACTGTTAGCACGGCATAATTTCCTTTGTAACACTCAAAAGCTAATGGTACCTCTTTTAGGTATGAGCAAACATTTTTGGAGGTGTTCTTGCACCAATTTGTTATTTCCTTGATTCAGATTCCATTTCCTAAATTAATGAATCATCCATACAGTACTTAAGTTCAGCAGGGAGTTTTCTGAAATGTCCAAAAGAGCAACATTGAATTTTTCTAACAAAATGTCTGAAACAAAACTTCAGATTTACCTTGGAATCCTGGGAGGCCGGGGTCTCCCTTGGGGCCTGGCCCTCCTGGTAAACCTGAGCCACCGGGTAATCCTGGACCTCCTTTCAGCCCTGAACTTCCTGGGAACCCTGGCTGTCCTGGGTCACCCTATGACCAACACAAAACCATGACGCAAGAACCAGAATTTTGCATTTATCTGAAGTTTGTATGGTTGTCTATTCTACCTTTGGTCCAGCTAGTCCGGGTGGTCCTACACCAGCAGAACCTGGTTCACCTTTGGCTCCAGGGTAACCAGGGCCTCCAGGCTGTCCTGGGGATCCAGACCTACCTGGCTGACCTGGTAGACCTTTCTGCCCTGATGGTCCTGTAACAAGTATAAATATTTTTTTTTATCCAGATCATAGATTTGATTTAAACATTTTTTTTATATATCAGGGAGAGAGACAGTAGAAAATTGCATGCAGGAAATGAGCCACAGGTTGGATTTTGTCCGCTTGTAAGACTACAGCCTCTGTATATGGGGCGCGCGCCCTAAACACTCGACCACCGACGCCCCATAATCCATGAATCTAGTGTTACTTTAGTCCTTTAGAATGGGGAACAAATATTGAAAGTTACCTGGAAATCCCATTTCTCCCATGCTGCCTTTAGATCCTGGACCTCCAGGACCACCTGGGCCTCCTGGGATGCCAGGATCTCCTTTAGGACCTGCAACACAATGGAATGAGCATGTTGGAAAATGATTTGCACATTTAAATGTGTTTCTTTTTTATATTGAGGTAAACCCATACCTGAAGGTCCAGGGAGTCCTGGGCGGCCATCTGATCCTGGCAGTCCAGGGTCACCAGAGAGACCTGGGATTCCTTTCTGACCTGGAAGACCTGGTGAACCTGTAAAACAAACACATACAAAATGAATCAATGAATATCTTATACAAGAGGTAATAGTAATTTGCTCCTTGGAAAATACTTCACATTAAGATACATTGATGGTGTTCTCAGGTGTACCTGGTAGTCCAGGATCTCCTTTGGTTCCCTTTGTGACTGATGGCGGCTGACTGACTCCTGGGGGTCCCTGGAGACCAGGCTCACCTCTCTCTCCCTTGCCACCGGGGCCACCGGGTCCACCGTCTCTTCCCGGGAATCCAGATTCACCTGGAGGAATAGTTTAAGAAGTAATAAGTGATATGTCATGATTTGGTCTTGTCTAGTCTAGTTTTGTATATTTCAGAGTTTGGATTTCCTGACCTATAAATCTATAATTGATGTATGTAGTGTACCTTTAAGGCCAGGTCCACCAGGCCCTCCTGGGCCACCTGGTCCTCCTGAAGGCCCTGGAGATCCCATGGGACCCATGTCTCCTTTCTGACCTGCAACCAGTCAGACATTAAAGGGGGAGAAAATAAACAATCAACACATTGAAATAATCAAATAATGTTATTGCTGCACATGTAGGAATTTTTTTTTTTACCAGGCAGTCCCGGCAGGCCATCCCTTCCAGGTCCCCCTGGAGGTCCTGGGATACCGACTTGTCCTGTGGAACCTGGGAAACCAGGATTTCCTCTGTCTCCTGGCAGACCTGGGATGTCTAGACCTGGAGGGCCAGGGTCTCCCTTCTCTCCGTTTGATCCAGGGAATCCTGAAATAATGATTTGAAGATTCAACCCTCTTAACTTAAATTCCAGGTTATAAATAATGGTAGTCATATTGGTAAAAAAACATGAACAAAAAAAAGAACATCAGAAACAATCCTTTAAACATTCTTTTAAATATGATTTTATGGGAAAAAGTTGTACTGTGCTGTACTTTTTTTATTTTGAGAAAAGACAAGCAAGTAATTATGTCCTTATGTATCTCACCGGGTGGTCCTATTGGGCCAGGGCTGCCAGTAGGGCCGGGTGGACCCAGTGAGCCAAGGGTGGGGGATCCAGGTGGGCCACGGGCTCCAGGAAAACCTGGTGTGCCAGGCTCACCTAATGCAAAGATGGATGGGAAGGTCAGCTTGGTTTGCAGTTGGCTATATTGGGTTTTGGGTGGTTAAGTGATTTAGTGTGTGTGTAAGCTGGTGAAGCTCACATGTCTTTCTATCTCCCTACTTTACATAGATTTGCCCAATGGAAAACAATGTTATCGACAGGACTGCAGAATACCTTTACTGCCGGGACTGCCATCAAATCCATTTCGGCCAGGACCACCAGGACCACCAGGGAAACCTGAATCTCCCTTAGGTCCAGGGAAACCTTTACCTCCAGATGCTCCGGGTAAACCTGGGGGGCCAGGGAGGCCAAATCCAGGTTCGCCCTGTCACAGAAAGAGAAGGCAGCCAATTGTTTATTGCGATCTCTAAGACAGCTAGCCATTCCATTTACAGTAAAGTGCATGATTTGCTTTGTGATCTGTATTCAACTTGATAAATTAAACAATATAATATTACTGTTTTCAACACTTTGTTGTTGTTCCTTTAAAGGGAAATTGTCCTTTTGAAGACACTGCAGGTATCACAATCCTTATGTCTCAGGTAACCTCAGGTAACTGTATTTTGTAGTAACAGTTAACAGTAACAAGATGGCAGTAGCTAGATTTCAAGGGCTTAATAGGAGGCTTAAAAGCTACCAAATTATGTACTTTGCATGAGTCTGCATTTTTGCAGACTTTACTGTGGGACTTATCTAGAGGTCATTGTGAACTTGGAGGAAGTGGTTGTCCAAAATTGAAATACTTTTTTTTTTTTTTTTTACCTTAGATCTGAATTCCCCATTGGAAGTAACCAAATGACCTATCCTCCATAAAGCTACCTACCTTGGGTCCAGGAAAACCAGGCTGGCCGGGGAGTCCATCTACACCTGGTCTGCCTGGTCCTGCGGGAGCTCCTGGCTGGCCGGGAATTCCTGGGAATCCTAGAAGAGAAAAATTGAGAGGTTGAGGGTTGTGCAACAGGAGAAGGTATTGGTAACAGGTACAGGTGCAGAGGAGGCACTTTGAAGGGAGATAGAGAATGAAGACGATGACAAGATGTAAAAGGAGCATTCATCTTTGTCTTTACCTTTCACTCCTGGGGGTCCTGGAAGTCCAATTCCTGGGAGTCCAGGATCACCCTTTGCTCCTGGTAAACCAGGGAAACCATTTTGTCCGGGCTGACCAGGGCTACCTGATGACAGAAAATTGCAAAAAAGCAAAAAAAAAATCAATTAGATAACAAAGACAGTTGGCATCTGCAATGCCTGGAATTAGCGACACATGAAAATTGTGTTTCTCCTGTAAAACAACAACTGTGTACCTGATGCACCAGGTAATCCTGGCTCTCCATCCAGTCCTCTGAGTCCTGGTAAGCCTTTCTCTGCGATTGACAGGCCTGGTTCACCTTTAGCCCCTGGTGTGAGAATGCATGGGAGGAAACATAAGTGAGGTTAAAGAATCTCTTTCTGAACAAAAGAGAGACAGAAAGGAAAGACAACATGTCCTATATTTCAGCAGACCATTCCTAACATAGTTTACTCTAAATAGAACCATGATATACTGAATGAATATCATGCTGTATTTAAGGAGAATTTAAACTTGGGATTGAGACCATAAACTAATTCAAAGAGTGTTTACAGACGTAATAAATCAAGTTTGAAGTATACAATTTTCTTATAGACTTCTACATACTCAAACTTGCTTGTGGAGGAAAGCTGAAACACCTTTTTTAAAGATCATATCAAAATAAATGATTAAAGATTGTCTTACCTGGTGCGCCAGAACCTCCAGGTCTTCCTGGGACTCCTGGGATACCTTTCTCTCCTGAAGGGCCCTGAGGTCCAAAACCAGGGGACCCTGGAGGTCCCCTGTCTCCTGGATTACCTGGGGTACCTGGCTCACCGGGGAGCCCTCGTTCTCCTTTCACCAGCAGGGAACCCTGTCCAACACATTATGTATGAAATGGATCATAAATGGATACATAAGTCATAAACCACCAAGTACGGAGCAACAATATTTAGAGCTCCTCCTGCTGACTTGAAGCATAACAGATCATCAACCCTGCATCCTTCAACGTAAACAGATGGATATGGGTTTAACTTTAAGGTTAAGATAGACATCAAACTGATTTTTGTCAAACCCGGTTTTGTAGAGATAGTTCATTATTATCATACTGATAATATCAAACACGTTGTCCACATTAAATGACTGAGAAACTACAAGAAATACACTTACAGAAGCTCCTTTGGGTCCCGGCGCTCCAGGCTGTCCATCACGACCAGGTCGACCATCCAGTCCAGGCAGACCAGGTGGTCCAGGGAAGCCGCTGTCACCCTTCTCCCCCCTCACACCACTCACTGTGACTGCATCACCTGGATCTCCTTTCTCTCCAGTGAATCCTGGAGAACCCTGAGGACCGGACGGACCCTGGTATTAAAAAAAAGGGAAAAAGGAAATCTAGCTGTTAGAATATAAATATTCAAGACACTAAGGTAAATCATGTGACAGTTTGAGGCAGTCTGTGGCTCGGTGGTTGACTCGGATTAGTTAAACACTATACATTGCTGCCTCTGCCATCAGTGGTTGAATGTGACAAGCAGTTTCAAAAGACTAGAAAAGCCATATACAAGCTCAAGTCCATTTAGCATTAACTAATCATAATATTACATTTTTTTTAATTTAATAGTTAGAGTCTCTTTCAAGACAATGCATTGGTCAAAGAAGTGTAAAAAGTACTCACAGGGGGTCCAACAGAACCTGGTGTTCCTGGAAATCCTCGGTCTCCTTTAACACCTGTGGCACCAGGCCCTCCTAATATAGGCAAGGAAAAAAATGACTAATACAGCCATAATGATTCAGTAATGTGCTGTATCCTAAAGATTTACATTGCCTCTATGAGACAGCAAAGCATAAACTATTTTAGACAACTACGTACTTCCAAAGATTTCCAAATACAGTTTGTTCTTAAAGGCTTAATATGCAACATTCTGGGGAGCTGAGGGATGAAGGAGGTGTGTCCGAAAAGAGCATTTGTTTTGGTGTGAAAATCTGCTCTGAAGGTTGCAGAGTAAGCCTTTAATTATACATAAAAAATACCACCATTTGTGCATAATGTGCTTACAAGCCTTGCTTATTTCGTCTATACAGAAAACAAAACAAAAAAACCCCAACAAAGAAGCACCTGTTCAGCTTGTTTTTCACCTAAATGAGCAGGACCTCGCACCGTTCTTGAATAATTCTTAAGGTCCTAAAATGTTTTGACATTTTGATAGTTATAAGGTTAACAATTGTTACTTATTAGCAATTTATTTGATGTCCATCAATTGTGTCATTTCATTCTTTTTCTTATGGTTCAATTTAATTTCTAGCCAGGAGACTTGGCGAATTCAGGGTCATGCTAACAGTCCCAACTCAACACTATTGAGAAATATAATAATTTCCTCACAGCTCTCTCCTCATAATCCATCTTGAATACATACTACCACAAAAAGAAGGTGGACATTTTTTCTTTAACTTCAAGTGGCTTTACCAGGGAAACCGGGCTGTCCTGCAGGTCCTGGGGGTCCTGGAATGGCACTGGTACCACCAAAGCAGTTCACACAGGTGTCGCCCTTGTCACCTGAAACAACAGATAACTCGGGTCACTTTTTGCTTTGTGTTGGTAACATTTTAGCTACTAATCTTTAAAAAAAAAAACTTGCAAAATATATGCTTTTTATTTGATCTTTTGTTCATTTCTTCTTTGCCAAATTTAGGTTTATGGCTCAGATATTTTGGGAGTACCAAGCATCTCTCACCTTTCTGTCCTGTCTCTCCGGGGTAACCTCTCTCTCCCTGCAGACCAGGACGCCCAGGCTCTCCAGAGACACAGTTTTGTAGCGTTGTGGAATAGCCCGGAGGTCCAGGAAGTCCTGGTTGACCCTGAGAACCAGGACCTCCTGAACGACCTGGAGGTCCTGGCAGTGACAGACCTGGAGGGCCCAAGTCTCCCTTCTGACCTCTCTCTCCGGGGAAGCCTGGAGATCCTGGCTGACCACCTCCACCAATAGCTGGAAGTCCTGGAGCTCCTGGAGGCCCTGATAGACCTGTAGAAGATAGGTGAGGAGACAGGAGGGAAACATTTAAATTAAAAACAGTATGAATGCCATTAAAGATGTTCAGCTAAATTTCACACATTTCAAAGAAAAACAGCTAACTCTCTGCTTGGTAGTATTAAAGCAGGTAATATACAATAATTGCTTTTTTTTTCTGTCAATGACCTTATTAATGGATGTTGTACATTATTCAAATCTGGACCTGGATAATATCAAATTTTAATCCTTATTTAATCCAGCGGGATTTAGCAAAGCTAATTTTCGTCTCCTTAGCTACTTTTCTAACAATGGCAGTGTGTTACAATATGTGGTTCTTTAGCTAGCAATAGCTACGAAAGTAGTTCAATATTCTGTTTGTGTGTGTGGGTATTACCTGCTGGTCCTCTGTCTCCTTTGAGTCCGGGTGATCCGGGGAATCCAGGCTCACCTTTGGGACCGACTCGACCTCCTGTCTGTCCACCAATCACCTGATGGCAGAATGAGTAATTCACTCAGTTTAAATGCTCATATTTTATGATGTTTTTATAAACAATCTTCGTATGTATGATGTGGGATGCTCGATAGCTTTCAAATGATCATCAGATAAAACTGTTTAAAAAAAAGAAGAAAAGCAGAATACACACCAGTCCAGGTGGGCCCGGGTATCCTTGATCACCTTTAAATCCCTAAAAAGGTAAAGAAAAGGGTCAGTTTATCATTTTTACAAAACATCACAATGTAAATTATAAAATACATTTTTAAAAATAAATCAATAATCTGTAGAAAACTCACTCTCTCTCCGTCCCTGCCTGGAGGACCTGGAAGGCCTGACTCTCCTTTGATTCCCTAATAGTCCAAATAAAACAATTAGAAGTCCAGAAATGTAAACAAGAAATTCTCAGTATTGGTATAAATGTTGAAGGATCTTTCAAATTTGTTGACATGGGAGAACTCACAGGGAATCCTGAGGAACCAGGGTCGCCATCTTTGCCTGGTTTGCCCTTCAGAGAGAAGAAATCAGGGATCATGCTTTTTCCAGAAAGAAATGTATGATCTGTTTATCAAGCACAAACTTCGATAAAAGTATCAAATATGTTTGTGGTCTTGTGTATTTCTATCTATGTGAGGACAAAATTAATTTTAGATGTTACAGGAAGGATTGGGTCTCTCTAGTCGGCTGTATCTCACTGCTTGTTTCCAATAATTCAGTTTGTTTTTTGGAGTCTTTAAAGGAAGAATGTGCGACATTTAAAAAAATAAATAAAGCAGAAATCAAGTACATCCTCTGTTAATGTCTCTCTGAGTCATAACTGTCTACAATGAGTGAAAATCGTGTGTCCCACGGGCTGTGTTATTGTCAGAGCCGTCTTAACATGGACGGGACGGCTGGCTGACTCCTCCCCTTATTTTGTCAACGACTAGAGAAAAGATGAAGAACATAGCATTAGCATGCTAACACAACAATGCAGACCACAGGCAATTTTAGCTCAAGCCAAGGACAAATTTGTCCACCGCTTGCACTTGACTCCTTTGTGCGAATGCGAGTGGAGGGGGGTTGGAGGTGTGTCATTGGAGGAAAGCGGAGGCTTCAGTATGGTGGAGGTCTGGCCAATCAGCAGATTGTTTTAGTTTCATGCTACTGAGTAAGAGCAACCTCTATTGGGTCAAAAAGTCACACGTTCTTCCTCTAACGCAAAATATAGTCCAAATTGAGAAACCAGCAGGCAGTTTTAGACATTTGTCTTTAAAGGAAACTGACTTCTTTGCACTCTTGCAAAATAGAACTCATTAGCGACTCTAAAACATTTGCACAGATTAATTTAATCTGTGGGACAAAAAATCATCCCGAATCCAAATGTTGGAAAAAGGCTTCCAGGATCTTTTGATGACTCAATGAGAACTTTAAAGCAAAACGCAGGCCTTCAGATTTAACTTCAACCATGGTATATGGTTCGACATGAAGGTTTGAGGTTTGTTTTCGGGCGACATTTTTACATGTTAACCTATGTAACTTTTTGTTTTTGAGCAGTACTTACTCGTTTGCCTGCTTCTCCTGGTTCTCCCTTGTCTCCTTTCTGGCCACCTGAGGGACCCTAAAATGACAACAGAAAAACATCAACAATGTGGCTCTAATGTTCAGATTTGCAGATTTGTTGCAGGGAGATAAATTAAGAGTCAAGGTGAGGTAAGGTAGGAATAGACACTTACAGGGGGTCCTGGAAAGCCAGGATCACCTGGAGAACCTGGAATACCTGGGTCACCCTGCAGAGAAAAGAGGCAAAACAGACATTTTAGAGTAATTATGAACAATTGTCAGCTCTATAAGGTTATTTTTACACATAACAAATTCTTCTCATATTATCAGACATTGTCAAATAATGCTTTATGTGAACATCATGCCATAGCTGCGTAAAGTAACCCTAAAAAGAGACTTCTTGAGTGTGGAAGAGTTTGTGAATGATCTGAGTTGCAGAAATGTTCTGCTGCCATCAAGTGGCTGGAGTGAGAGTTGCAGCCTGCACCTTTTAAAAAAAAAAAAAAACCCTCAGGATCTTTTTCATATGTCGGAAAAAATGGCTAAAAGGACCAATATGTAACTCTGACACCTAGCATTTGAAATGGGTACTGCAGTCCAAATTCAAAACATTAGAGAGAGCTGTCCCCCCCCCCCCCTCCTCCCAAGAGTCTATGCTCACACAGGTTGCCATGTCGTGGGCACTGCAGCTTCAGTGTTTAGCCATCTCTGCATCAGTCTGTACACCTTTCTGTGTTCTAACCTCTCTCCAATTTTTTCAAAAGCATTTCCACTATCTCCTTAAAAAAAAGTCATGAACTGCAGAACCAAATACTTGTTGTGTTGTATTTCACGTGGTATTACCTTGTCTCCTCTCTGAATCACAGCCTCAGGTGGTCTCTTCTGCTCTCCCACCTGCCCGGGAGGACCAGGAGGTCCTGCCAAACCTGGGTCACCCTGCGTTCATACACAGACACAAAGAAGAGGGGATTAAGGATCCGAGCTTGTTTTTTGGTTGTGGATGACTGCAATCAAAGTGTTTGAATAAAGAGCAAAGACCTTCTCTCCTTTGGGTCCTTGGAAGTTCAATCCCATGTTTCCCTGTTGGAGAAGGAGTAAAACATCTTGAACTCAAGCTTTAAGATTTAGACGGTTTAAAATCAGCATGATGATAAAGACAAGCAGTGGAGATTCTAGAGTCTGTTGGGTCCCTAGGCAAATATCAACTGGGGGGCCCTCCAGCCAGCGTTCATCGCCATTATGTCTGCCATTGTCCTGACACTTTCCCCCTGTTCCTCTTTATTCCTCGTTCCTTTTTCTCTCCTACAGACTGATAATCACTCTTCATTTTAATTTGATGACTTTCATTGACAAACTCTGGAGGTTTCCTACTGTCATTGCAAAATTTGCACATTTTGGGTCACTGCTTTGGTTTAAGTTTGTGAGCCCTCAGGGGCCCCCTTACTGGTCTGGGGCCTGTTGATAAACAGTGCCTCTGAAGACAACATCAGTTTGTAAACTCATCAGTGTTTGAACTCACCTTTGGTCCAGGGAGACCAGGAGGACCTTGACGACCCTGAAAGACAACATCAGGAGACAATGTTGTTCAATTTTAATGGTTCACTTCATACAATAAATAATACAAATTAAATACTACATGTTCACACTGACGATATTTTTGCAGCAGTTTAATTATACCTCATAGCCTCTGGGTCCTGGTGGGCCGAGTGGGCCTTGTAAACCGGGGGGTCCAGAGGGGCCCTGTGACACACACACACACAGGAGATGATACACACACATGCAGATTCTCTGAAACCCTTCTTCAAATATTTCACCTTTTTTGAAAGTTTCTTTCCAGAGATAATGTATCTAGATTTCATTATAGTCATGTTAGCTTTTACACTTTACAGGTATACATTTTTTCAGCAGCAGAGAGAACTCCCATGATTCTCTGCCAGCCTTAGTGTCATCTTTTGTTATTGTAGTATTGAATGAGAGCCCCCTGGTGGCAGAATCTACTTATTGCATCTTTAAAAAACAGTTTCTTGTTAATTCAGAGTGATGATCATCAATTGGACGTGATCTGATGTTTACGATGTCAAACTTTGGTATCATTGGAAAAACTTTTAAGATCTCTACTCAAAGTTAAAGTTAAGTCTGAGTGAGCTTGAAGGTTAAAACACATAGAAGAAGAACTCACAGGAACTCCTGGTAACCCGGGAAGTCCGACTCCTCCTTGCTCTCCAAAACGGTTGGTGGAGATCACATCACCAGGGTCTCCCTTTAAAAAAACAAAACACACAAACAAACAGATGAAACTGTTAGACATGAATTGTGCAGGGGGTATATTTCAATTCAATTCAATTCCAAGGAGCTTTTTTTTGTCTGGGAAAAAAAGATTTAGAGTTAGAACTGTGCAGGATTACAGTTCAATAAAAAATTATATATAGATTGAAAATGTAACTTTACTCTTAAAAATACATATGCATACAGATGTCTTAGGATCAAATAGAAAAATATTTTGAGTGTATTTACAGCTCTATAGTCAGTTTGTATTTAGAGTTATAACCTGAGATAATTATTGCAGATGGTGGTGGGCATATAAAGAAAAGCATTTTTTCTGATGTTATGTCATGTCTTCATTTGTAAAGCTGAATGGTGTTTTTCTGGAGACTGTGAATAAGAAACAGCACCATCTTGTGGCAAAAAAAAAGAAAACTCAGCTTTACGTCTTAGAGGAAAGAGCCTGAAGCTTTGAGGTAAATATAAAAAATTTGTATTTTATCTTTTTCATCTATTTTTTTGGGCTTACTTTTACGACTGCTTAAGAGTGTTTTCAGCGACACCAACAGAATCACATTCACATGATTTTAACTGCTGTAAAGTATTGTTTTACCCTCAGACTGTATATAAATATGGACGTAGACTCAGTGACGTCAACCATTGGTTACTGATTTGGCGTTTTGAAGCCTATGGGCGGTGGTTGCCATATTGGAACTGCTGTTTTAAACTAACTTTTGGTCAACATAGTAACAGGCAAAGACATTGAGCTGGTGGGGCATTAAGCCTCCTGACAAACAGCTACAACATGCCCGCACTTCAGTCGGATCAGCCAAGGCCCTTTACCCTTCATAACATCAAACAGATGAGTATTTTTTAAAATCACCTCCCGTAAAGTGTGAGCCAATCAAGAAATAAGCTGTACCAATTTTGATTCTTCAACTAGGCTGTAAACATGATTATTTCTGCTGTTAAAAACGGGCATCTTTGAACAGGTGTGTATGTGACTAACAGGGCTTTTGGAGCCAGCCTCTAATGGACACTCCAGGAACTGCAGTTTTTTGTACTTCCACATTGAGATTGCTGCTTGGTTTTACCTTGGTATTAAGTTTACTATAACAAACTTTATTTCCAGATTTATTTACAATGTATCAAAAAGAATTATAAAATGTCTTCTGTACACTAAACAGTAGCGTATAGATACAGGATGCTGACACCTACCTTCGGTCCTGGCAGACCAGGTGGACCCTACGAAGAAGAAGAAGAAGAAGAAGAAGAAGACAAAGAAAAATGTTGAAGAAGAATATTATTTTTAATTTAATTTTAAGATATCTGACTTCTTCTTTGTGGGTGTAAACTCACAGACAGTCCCTGAGCTCCAGGGATTCCTCCACTTCCAGGGTAACCCCTTTCACCCTGCACAAAAGAAGAACGACTTTAAAAGAACTGCCCTCAAAAAAAAAAAAACTGGTAAGTGGACCTTAGGTGAGATTTGTTTTTTGTTTTTTTTAATCACAGGCCAACGAAGGTTTATTTAATGACACATTAGAAGCTTTACAGTTTGAGAAATAAAATCACTCCAAATCTCAAATGTCTGAGTCAAAAGAAGACTGAATGTCGGGAACAAGTTACCTTCGTCCCGTTACAGCCTGGCACTCCTCTTGGGCCCGGTGGTCCATCTTGTCCTTGGAGTCCCTGTGAAACAGGAAACAAACAGGAAGTTACATCACACATTGCTACCTTGCTCTCTGCAAAGCGGTGTAAGATTTGAGAAAAATGGGGGAAACTCACTGGAAGTCCTGGAGTTCCTGGAAATCCTGGCAATCCAGACGGCCCCTGACGGAGGGAACGTGTAAAGAAATTGGTTAAAGATAGCATCAAAAATAAGATTCAGCTATGAGGTTCTTCTTCAGTTATTGTTTTTGGAGTTAATGAGGACATCTGCTGGCCAGAGGAGGGAATTACAACCACCTATCCGTCAGTGTAGAAATAACATAGGAAAAGTTCACTTTGGTGTTTGGAGATGCTGCAGTTTGCAAGGAATAAGAAGAAGAGGGATGAACTCACTCTTATTCCTTTTGGACCATGCAGTCCTTGAGGTCCATCGCTACCCTGAGAGAAAGAAAAAGACACACGGATATTAAAACAAGAAGAGAGGACAGAGAAGTTTATTGATTCTACCCCTGGCAGAAAGAATATTAAACACTTTTGAACTCCAAGTTTGCACCAAAACACTTCTTAAACTCTCTGATTCAGGATTCTGTTGACTTTGTTCTGTATCTTCTTTTAAAAGGGGAAATGTGTCTCCTTTGCCACAACACATGGTGAAGTTCCTCTTCCTTCATCTCTTCCAAAAAAGTTTGCAGATATTTCAATTTCAAAAGCTAGGTGGGTTCATTTCAAAAGCCCTCAGGGTTTGGCACATTTTGTATGTATCTGTTTTTTATTTGATGTTGTTTATCTGCACAAAGTGAAGAACTAAAGAACTGAACTTCAAGTAAAGAACTTCATATATATTAGAAATGTTGCCTCAGTAACCCACCTTCTCTCCTCTGGGTCCGATTGGTCCCTCAGGTCCGGGGAATCCTGGGACTCCTGGCTGTCCTGTGAGCCCTGGGAAACCCTGTTCACCCTGCAGAGAGTAACACGGATTAACAAAGTTTAATAATTGGATTACTTCTACACTTTTTGTTTTCTATATAATTATATTTTCTTAACCTACATACTTGCATGTATGTATCCCTAATTAGACTGACACAATTAAAGCAACAGTATGAAAGATTTGGTTGGGTGCGCTAGGTAAACAGATGATTGGGCCGCAATGTACTTCTAACCATTTACACTTACTCCTGTGGAAGTGTAAAAAAATATATATATACATATTGTTAGTATAAGTATACTATAAGTATAATATATAATAAGTTCTTTAAAAAAATATCATGATAGTTTGTTATATTCCATCTGAAGGTCACATTTACATAAAATCCTGTATTTGTTGCTTTCTGAGTGCACACATGATTCTGTGGTCTTGTGCCGTGTTTGCTTGGATGTGCGTTGAATCCATCTGTTTATCCATGTGTATTAATTTTTTTCTCACCTTGGTTCCTTTTTGTCCACTGCAGTCACATTTGGATCCCGCACAGCCGTGGCAAGCCTGTTTTGGACGACAGGAAGAAAGAGAGATGAGGATTTTTTGTTGATCAAAAAGGTTTTATGAACTTGACTTGTGATGGCAGCGTGGCAAAAAAACATATAAATCATAGACGTTAAACACAGAAAAATCACTGTCCATCTACTGCTAAAGCAGAAATGAAACAAATCAAGATGTTTTTTCCTCTGAATATAAAAGAAAAATTGTTGAAAGGTTAGAATTGGACACAAACTTTGACAAAATGTTTCTGTGCAGTCAATTTTGTCAGGATTTTACTCAAATATTTTCCACATTTATCAGTGAAATTGTGTCTATTCAAGACATATTCCTTGCCAAAATCAGACCAGCGCCACTAGAGGGCGCTGCATCATTAAGATAAAGCACTACAGCAGATAACAGGCATTTCTTCCCACAGAGGATGAGAGAGAGGTCTGTGGATTTTTTTTCCCACTGCAGGTTTGTTTAACGTCGAAAGACTGGCTACAAGGTCAGCAAGGACCGAAGAAAAGTACTTAACAAGCTTTTTATCTGAAATAAAACATTCATGTTAATGTTTCTCAGCAGGAAACACTGACATGAGCAGGGAGAGGAGGGCGAGGGATGGCACGATGGGAGTGTCAGGCCGCTGATTAACTTTTCCCAGGGTTGTTGACACAGCGGATGCCAGATGGGCATCGATTGCACGCATGCCGGGCAGCCAGGTTGTGAGAAAGACAGAGAGAGAGGACAAGTCAGCATTCTTCTGTGTCTGCAAAAACCTTTGTGTCCATGTTTGGCCCGATCATTTTTTATGGTTTTACAGAGAGAAGGACTTTGACTTTTAGAAAATGGTGAAAAGTATCAGGATGGAATCTTTTTTTTGATGTAATGAAACTGTCTACAACCAGAAGATATCCACTTGTAGCCTCTGTTTGTACACACACATATACTGTATATATATATATAGAGAGAGAGAGAGAGATGTGCGTCACATTCCTCTGTGTGCATGTGTGTGTGTGTGTGTGTGTGTGTGTGCAGGATGACAGCCCGTTGAATCCTCTCTCACCACACTGATCTCAGCTCTGATAGAGTCACAGCGCCGTCCCAAAGCGGCAGGCTTATCCGCTCTACCGCGGGGCTCAAAAGCGAGGCATAGTTCAAAGCCTGGGTCGAGGGTTCGATTCCCGCCAAAAACATGTCATAGAAATCAGGAGCTCTGGGATTTGGAGACACGCAGGAGTGCCGCCTGTTTGCAGTAAACACAAAACGTGTGCAAACTATTATCAGGACTGCAGGGTGGAGGGGTTTCCAACACACACACACACACACACACACACACACACACATACATGTCTAAATTCATTTGCACATGGGTAGTCAAGTGTGTATGTGTGTGTGCATGTGTGTGTGTGTGTGTGTGAAGGTGTTTTTACAAGCCCTGAATCTCCAGATTAGCCTCTGGTCTGCTTCAGCTCAATGCAGTCTGCTCTCCCACGCCCCGGCTCGCAGCCCCCACACTCTGCTCTCCTCCATCTTTCTTTTTCTTTCTCTCTCTCCATCCATTTGCCGTCCTGTAATCCCTCTTTGACATATATTTATCCCAAAACAAAAAAGTGTAATAAGGCTAGTGAGGCCCAATAAGGCTTATTATATCAAGAGATTTGTGCTTAAGCCATTGACTCGCTCTTTAACACATTAACACCTGTGAAGCTCTTACAGCTCTTTCAGAATCAAACTAAATCAAACAAGTTACACACTCGATCTCTTCTCTATGTTGAGCTGCGTTCTTGTCCTCCAATTTACTACACTCACAACCTTCACAATAGTTAAAAAAGTGCTCAGATATGAACAGTAAAAACATGTTTAATACGAAGAGCCACTTCATTTCATTTCCTGAATTGTGTCATTTGTTTGACAATAACTTGTCTTTTAATTATCACTGAAAGATCATTTATTTTTTTGACAAATAAGGGCTGTCAAATAAAGTCAATTTGTGAAATATAGGCTATAAATTACATATTTTTCCCCTCTTGCGGCCTCCCCTGCTCTTTCTTATGGCCCATTTTTGGGGTCTCAACCCCCAGCTCGGGAAACCATTGCCATAACATATTTTAAAATCGGATTATTCACTGGACCCTCTCCAAAACGAGATGATTCACAACAATACATTATGATGATAACTCAACCAGTCAGCTCGCCATCTGTGGGTCATTGATTTCAATTACGGTAAACAGCGTTATTACAGCATGTTACCGTAACTACCACCTATCAGGTCCTGATTGTTGCTGAAATGGTAGAACCAATATCCTTGTGACAATTTATCCGTTATATAACATAATAAATCAGTTTTTTGGCAGTGATAATGTTCCACAGTGTTTAACATTCGGCTGGTTATGAGGAATCTCTTGCGTTTTATTTAATAATAAAATTTACCCTCAGGATGAGGTGTTGCTTAGCAAACAAGAGGTATTTGATCAACGGCCAATGATTTGCCCTCTTGGGGTTAAATGAACAGAGCTGCAATTAACTGATCATGGGGTTTAAAATCTGTCTTAATGCAGTGTTAAAAGTGTCTCTTCTTCTTCTTCACTGTGCAGTTTAGTCCCTCTGTGTAGCCTCTCTTTTACCTCCGCAGCACTGTCGGGGCATGTAATCCACTTAGAAAGGTCAGTGAGCTGCAGATATTCGCTCCACGCTCTCTGTCCGTGTGTCCTTCTCTGTGTCTTTAAAGCTCTCTCCTCAACTCCGTCCCACTTGACGGCATCATGCCAACCCAGCGATTAAAGCCCGATCTGGGCTACAGCCTGGATGTAGCCTCTCAACACCTCTGGAGGTGACTTTAGAGATACAGCCCCTGACACAGAGGGGCTGAAGTTCAATACACAGTTTGATGTCAAGTAAAGGCAGTAAATGATGTAAAGATATGTGGGCTAAGTCTATGATCCGAAGTGGAATAGGTGCTGCATTCGATGCAACTAAAAAAAAAAAAATTAGCAAACGAATCCGTTGTTAATTTATATCTGTGCTTAAAATAACAACCTTTTAGTACCAGGTCTTGCCAAATGACTCTTATCTTTTTATCTAAGAGATATTTAAAGACATGTCTTTAAAAAACGCGAATCAATCAAGTAAAAACGTGATTTCTGGCGCGACTAGCTAACGAATCCTGACCGTTAGCTTGTTTCTTGTTAAGCTAACTAGCAAAAGCGGTTTCATAGTAGTTTGAAAAATACATTGTTTTGAAATTCAAAGAACGTAGTTAAGAGCTAATAAAATATTTATCTGACAGAGATAGAGAGGTTAAGCTAACGTCTGCTTCGCTATGACTTTAGCTTTTATCACATTTTATAGTAAAATAATAAAAAAATAAAAACAGCACCCTTTTTAAAGTGGTTGTGAATTATGTCATCACTGTAGTCGTTTGTAAATTCCAAGTTTCTTCATTAACAACACAGAGAAAATAAAGTATAGGGGTTATTTGGCTACAGAAATAAGCTAGGTGTGTACTGAGTGCTGGAAAGGTGAGTGTGAGGATGGGTGGGGTGGGGTGGGGTGACGTGACGATGAGGAGGCGGAGGACGAGGAGGTGGGGAGCGAGCGGAAGGCATGCAACCGGGGATTAGACTGGCGAGACTGGAATTCCCCCGCTCATCAAAGACTGATGATTAGACACCTATACACGCTGCCCTTCCCCCAATAACACAAAACACACACACATGTGCAAACATTGAGTATGGAAGCTAACACATGTATACTGTCAATAAACAAAGCACACAGTTTGAAAAAGAGAAAACCACAAGTGTATTTCTCTGTTTTTGAACATCATTGACAGACAGATGTGTGAAATTCTGAACTTTGAAACTTCAGCTTTTCAACATGAGGGCGCTAAAAGGTGCTGAAGTGATTTGTTGCTCTCAAGTCACAAATAATTAAAAATGTCAAATTATCGTACATTTGGCCTTCCCTGCAATTAATGATCGTACTGAGGGCAAACTGACGGTACAAATACGATAGTAGTAGAAATACTGCTGTGGCTAAGTGTTAGTCGTCATTTAGCTAGTAGGTTGGTTGATTGATCCCCAGCTCTGACACTGAACCCCAAATTGCTCCTGGTAGCTTAGCCAGCAGATTGTCTCTGTACCACCTGACGACTTCCTCGTATCCAAATGTTCCTAAAGACTGGCCCACACTAAACAATTTCCATCTTTCTGAAGCTTTAGAAGTCCCTTTTCACTTTACAAATCCAATATGTCACTGCTGATGATTTCATAAAAAGCATGAGAGGACACCATTACTGCGTCCATGTGTCTTTTTCCTTCATGTGTTAAATATCTTGGGTGTCTGAAGTGTGCGCACATGCGGGTTCATCCCCGCTGTGGAGAGCGACACTCCCGACTCCGAGCCTCTCTCCGCCCTCACACCCGCTGATCCCTTTCATCGCCGCTGGACTTTCACTACTTCAAGGTGACGACGGCCCGAGAGCGACAACCAAACCAAATATTTTCACTTTGGACAAAAAATCTGGCCATGTGTGTTTTGACTATCCGGCTCTTTGGAAGAGGAAGACCCCCCAAACAGAGGACCCCATGCGTCTCTCTCTCTCACACACACACACACACACACACACACACACACACACACACACACACACACACACACACACACATTGTGCCATAGAAGAATTCCATTGATATTCACAGGCATTCCCTTTTTTCTTTGGACGTAATTTTCTCTCCTCTCTTCTCTTTTCATTTGGTCTAATGAATGTTGACCCCTGTGACCCCCCCAACCCCCCCCCCCCCCCCCCCCCCCCCGCCCCCACGCTGAGGGATACCTGCAGAGAGAGCACTTAAAAGTTTCCAGTCAGCGGGCTGCTGACCCACATCTCTGCACCACCTAAAGGCCTCATCTTAAACAAGAGCTTCTAAACGATTTATAAAAAACTTCAACCGACAAAGCACAACACACACCTACAGATTTCATCCATGCAGAACCACAGTCCTGCCTCTGAAACCTGGAAGTCTTGCAAAATCGCGACTTTGGAGTAAACAAACATGGCAGAAAAAGGGCAAAAAGAACGATATGCTATAATAGTTTTTAGGACTTTTTACCTAAATTCACAGGATTTTTTTAAAAATATTTGTCAGTTGGCTTCCTAAGTGGCTATCATTTCGTTCCTGTGACAATCCACAGAAGTGCATTCTCGACCGTCCTCGGGGTTCCCCCCTTAAAACAGGACATCAGATCATTCAATTTATAATTACAAATGATTATGATTTGAAATCAGTGCAGCCCTGATCACTCTAAACACACCTCACACCTGAGGAACATCTGGCAAGAAAATCCTTTGAACCACTAAATCTGGACTCTGCAAGCATGCGTTGGAGGAGGACAATCAGGCCTCAAATCATATCAACTATACCCTGATTAGGTTTGATGGGTTTAATCTTCCACTAAATGGGACATGTGACCCAATAATGGCAACAACAAATGAATGCTCAGTACTTGAATTTAAGCAGCTAGTATTTGTATCTTCATATTATCATTACAACACGTGTTAAATGAGGTTCAGCAGCCGTCTCCAGAGCTCTCTTGGCTCCCTATGAAGCACATAAAGGAACCAAAAACCTCTCTGCATCTGCTTCCTCACATCTGGAACAACACACCTCGCCCCCTGTTGGGCTTTTTTTTTTTTACATCTGTCGGCGCATTTTCAACTCTCGATGAACCATAAACAAAACATGAAAAGCATCAGGTCTCGTACTGTGCCTTTAATGAGCGAGCAGATGGAGGCGCTTTAGAGATGTGATGTCTTGCATGTTGCCCTGCTGGTCGTATAACGGTACTACACTTTACTTTTCTCAAACTAAAGGGGGGAAAGCAAGGTTTTCTTTCACGTTCAATCTCAGGATTGTTTGGAATTCCTTGAATTTCCAGCTATAAAGCTTCATCTAAACAAACCCTGCAGGAGAGGTAAATACAGGAACACAGACTGAGTGTTTGTGTCACAGATGGTTGATACACCATGGGAACCCGGTCATTTCTTCTCACTCGTCTTAACCTTAAGGGCGGTTTTCACGTGTCAGTTTATATAAAATACTAGGAAACTGCAAGGATTCAACTTCAACTTCCTGGATTGTTTAAATTCGCTGATTGGGACTCAAATGATGTCACATGAGTTGCCTTATGAAAAAGTGGGTAAAGAGAACACATCGATCATCTCTGTAAAGTCCAAAAAGTTTTAATTGTTTGATGACTCATCCCACACTTGGGGGGCATTAACAAAATTTTTGACCTATTAAAAAAGCTTTGACGACGCTTAAGAGCCAATCATATTCATTCTAACGTTATGTCCCGCCTTCTATCTTGTGATTGCAGGCGAGCTGAGAAAGACAGGCTTCTAATGCTAACTTTGTGAAACCAGCTGGTGATGGCTAACATCTTCACTTCTTCTTCGTCGATTTGTTAAGTTCGTTGATTGTTCAGTGAAGATTTTCTTTAAAGATTTCATAAATGTGGATTCAACTTTGAGCCTTGTTTCTCCATAAATGTGTCTGAAAAGCAAAAAAAAACTGTCTTTTGTTATACCTAGAAAAGTGAAATTCAGCACATTTCTTCCATCCTTTTTAAGATCTTGATGCTAAAATAGGATTTTTAAGTTCTTTTTTGTAATACAAATCATTTGTAGGTGTAATTTCCAGATCACATTTCTTCTAAGTGAATAAAGTTTGAAGCCTCAGAAAGCTGTGTAGCCTCAGCAAATATCCACAATCCACCGAGCAGCTCTTCCAGAAATGTGGATCCTGTGAACCTGGGAGGTTGAAATTCCTTCCACTGGGAGCGATGTGAAAAAAACCCACCCTGCGTTCTAGCCTCGCCCTGCCCAGCCTGGCCCCGGCCCTGCCTGACACAGGTTCAAACACGCTCCTTCTACCTTTTTTTTTTTCTCATTTCAGCGCATACATCACCACTTGGCGCGGTGAGTCGTAGCTAAGGGCAACAAGAAATTAGAGAGGGGAGCGGCGGCGGCGTGCCAGCTGAATACCTGGATATGCGTAGCCCCGGGGAACACACCGAGAGGAGGAGCTTGAGGGAAGCAAAAAGTGAAGAAAAGGATGAGATTACCACCTTCGCTTCCTACATCTGCTTTGAAATCACTCGAATGACATTATTTAGGGATGTCAGAAACGTCCTGAAAAAAAAGAAACATCTGTGTGTTCTTCACTCTGAGGAAGAAATGGGACATGACCTGGTTGTTTTTTACACCCATGAACTTTTCAGACAGGAGACCCTGCAAAGCTCAGCTCTTTCTTTCAAGTTTCCTTCAATTCAAAGTTAAAAACCAACACATTTCTAGTCAAGTCTGCGTCTAGTCTCGTCTCATAAGGACCAGAAAAAATGTCCAGCTGTGACTCTAAAGCCATTCAAATCTCTGTGTACAAAACGTCTCCGCTCTCCAAGGAAATCGCATCTCTGAATGTCAAATAAAACGACTTTCAAGAAAACAAAATGACCCTCATTCGCTCCAGCCGTCTCAGACTTTTGCTGGTATGTTTAGACGCGTGTATAAACCTTTTTTTTACGAACAGTAAACTGCGCCCTGATTCCATGCATCAATCACAGAAACCTGCGTATACTGGAGGTGTATCCCTGTTTGGGAAAATTCTAATCTTAATATTTACCCAGAAGCCTCCGCTGTAGACAAAACAAGATAGCAAAAAAGGACATCCTGATGCTCTATCTGGGAGCTATGAGGCAAGACCGCGATAGGGCTTACAAGTTTATCAACATTATATAAAAAAACATACACAAAATTTAAAAAAAAGGCAAAGTAGCCCGTTGTTAGCACATTGTTCTCTTTATTCCCAGGAGTCCAGCTTCTCATGGCTGCACTTTGCTGCACTACACTGTTAGTCAGCACCCCATATACAAAAGGCTATACGGTCCCCGAAACCCTCGCCCCCCTTTGCTTCATGTCTTGCTTTGCTATCACCTCCCAATATGTCCTGTCTTTCTTCAGCTGTCCTGTCAAAAAAGGTGCATTTCTTAAAAATGGAAATTTGGTTGGTTGCCACCTGTCTTGCGCATTTGATCAGGGGTTGCAAGGTCTCATAAATTGTCAACAGGCTACCTTGACTAAAAGATAAGTGCTGTGGTGCCATGCACAAGCAGAATCGAAATCAAAGTGTGGAGTTAAATGAAAATGAAATGGATGATAGTAGACTTAAAGCGGGTTAGGCAGAGTGGAAAAGGTCTGAATAAAGAGGAGGGAAAATCAAAGTGAAAATGTCTGACCCTGCTCCAGTATAAGCTCACTTATAGCAGATTTAAACGCCACGTTTGTTGTAATGTTAACTCAACTGTGGTGTGAAATATATCTGTATGATGTAGAATTAACATTTTCCGTTATTGGTAATACCAATAAACCAATGGTACCAATTTGGTTTCAAGATGTGAAAACAATGCAAGGAGAAAAGTGTGTAAAAAGTCAGCTTTTTGCACGCCTGTCCACCTGTAGTACTACATCTTCACCACATGGGGGCAGTATAGAGAGTAGGATGCATGCAGGTAGAGTGGTGAGAAGCATCATCGCCACAGTACCTTCAACACTTCACGCTCCTGTATTTTTAAAAAGTTCAAATAAATGACTATAGGGTTAGGGTTAGGGTTAGTCACAGTGTTTTAGAGATGCTTATGTGCATTTTACATGTATGTTGCTGACTGTGTTTCTGGCTGTAATTTGAAGCTGAACATGCTCTCTCTTGCTCCTCAGAGTCTTCCTCGGTCTGTCTGATCTGATCTGGTGAAGAGGCAGGTCTCAGCAGGCTCCTGCCCTGCCCACATTTCACTTAAATATCCAAATACTTAAACAGCCTCTAATGAGAACAGACACATCTGCAGCTGTTTGACTCTTGAGTCTGCACATAAAAATAAGGACAGAGGCTATAGTCCTCCAAGCGGACGGCCTGGGTTCAAATCTGACCTGTGGTTCCTTTCCCACATGTCCATCCCCACTCTCTCTCTCCCCCAATTTCTGACTCTATTCACCATCCTGCCTCTAAATAAAAGGCATTCAAATCCCCAAAAAAGCAGAAGATGTGAAAAAGAATCTTTCTTCCGCCTCATTGTGCTGCAGCAGATATCTGATATATACTGTTGCTCTGATTGGCGGGGGTCTGTTTGTCTGGAGGAGACAAGGAATGCCATGCATTCAGTGCTGACATGCAGAAACACAAGCACACACCCATACAGACACGAGCACACAAACGTAAGCCATGCTATGTTGTTATTTCTTTCAATTCCACTCTGCGTGGCATGATATGGATACGAAAGATGTATCACTTTATCACTATTTATGAGTGATAGCTTGTATTCACACACACACACACACTTACAGAAACACTCACAAGTCAGGAGACAAAGGCAAAATCTTCCAACTCAAAGAGGTGAAAGAGAGAAATTGATTCTATGTGCAAATACATGTTGTTAAGTAAGAAGTGTGACAAAAGGAAAAATAAATCTTCACTTTTCAAACTCGCTGTCTTATCACCACATTCAAAAAGGCTAGCAATGGTAAATAACTCACATTTACACACAGACATGCACCTTGCTCTACATTATCCTTCAACGACATTCTAACGGCTTAGACGCATACCAGCCGCCATACTGACCTGGGATTAACTAGGACCAGGCTCCACCTGAGCCATTCACACACTGAAACACACACACACACACTGAAACACAGCGTGGTGCAGCTAAGTGTCAAGTACAAACAGCCTTCTTGACAACTGTATCTACAGTTCCAAGTTATTAGGACTTGATCTGATGAAGAGGAAGGAAATGTGAGATGAAGAAGGAAAATAGAAAAAATGGCATACATCTGAACCTAGGATAGTTAGAAAGTCTTTGGTCATCTATAGATCTGATAATCTTGAAAAAGTCCAACAGGGGCTGTCAAGACTTACAAAGAGAAGAGAGGAGGCTCAAGAACGGTGCCCTGAGGAACTCCTTCAGTAAAAGGGACAGATGACAGAAATATTCCTCCACAAACCGTAAAAGTAATTTATCTATAGTACAGTAATTAATTCCCCAGGTATCATTAAACCAATTTTAGATTTGTCTAACTGACTAATGTATAGATCTGAACCCAAAACCATAATATTTTCCAAAACCAAACTGTGAAAGTGTCCCAGTGTTGTTATCATCTAGACAAAAAGTCACCTAACTTTGGCCATTCCTAGATATTCAAAACTAAAAATGTATATGCTTCAGATTAAACTGTATTTTTAAAACTCTTACCACATTTAGCCTTATTCTCATTACTCGTGTAACACCCTTTTTGAAAACCTAAGCAGATGTTGCATGTTTATAAGAAAAAAGGTTGTCGAGATTTTTGATACCCATCTCCGTTATGGAATTTTTGACTTTATTGAAAAGTACCCAAGCTTCATGGAAAAAACAAATCAGATCTTCTTGACATATTTTTTTACCAAACCGAATTTGGGTAATTAACAACAAGAAATTGTCCAATATTGGTTGTCCAGGACTTCTATTATTGTTGACCAAGAGAAGTGGTCATTTGAAAAGTTTGAAGTGAAAAGGTGTTTTTTTTTCCACTGCCGAATGAGTGAATGCAAGTTAGGGGTTAAGAAGCAGCCTTGGTCATGGGTTAGAGAAGTCAACATTGAATAGTGGTGGGAAACAGGTCGTTAACCGAGCTACAGAAATATTTCTCTATTATCCTTTTTGCTCCTGAGAGACAAAGGTCGTAATTCTCTAGGCCACAAGAGGAAAATGTAAAAATATCTCCAACATTTGGAAAGAAAAAAAGACTGCAGCGGATCAAATCATTTCATATATCTGGTCCTTTACTTTTAAATGTCTCCTTCTATACGAGTCTATTAGAGGTAATGTAGAAACTGTACACTTAAATATGTAAAGAGAAAGCAGCCACACACACAAAAACACACACTCAAACCATTTGCCCACTATTTTTCCCATGTGGTTTTGGGGGAAGCCCTGTTTCCTCTTCAGGAGTGTGATGAAAGAAACAGGTGCCAGAAAATGAGAGAGAGAAAGAGAGCGTTAAAAGAATTGAAGGAACATCTCAGAGAGAGAGAAAACAGAGAAGAAGAGAGAACCAGACGCCCTCCCACACTATGTGAGGTCAGCTTATGAGTGTTGTGAGCGTCTTCAGTTGCTTGAAACCAGACCGTCAAAACAGCTCTGATTTTCTGAAGACTTCATTCTTTAGTCTCAGGGCAACCACAGACATGTAAAGTACATTAAGCTGCTGTGTCGGTCTGCTTTTGGTACTGTGAGGGTGCGTATTGTGTTTTATCTCTCCTCGCCATCGTACCCTCTTTGATAGCTCATGTGAGACAAACAGATAACTGAAAGAATGATGAGGAAAGGAGAACGGTAGTAAAATTTCTGAGGCTTGATTTCTGCTCCATCAACTTGGCAAACCAATTGGTGCACCATTTCCACCATTTAAAATGCCAATAGTCCAGTTCCTTATGATGAAAACACATTACTATTTGGTACCATTGTGTTTTAAAACGATAGCATCTCCATATTTTAATAATTGGAAGTATTGAAAAATACCTAAGCTTGAAAAATTAACAACTATAGATCTTTAGTCAAATTTGAACGTAAACGAGAGAGAGCTCTTTCTATCGCATAAATACATTGGTAGTGAAACTTTGCCAGCATATTCGTGCAATTTAGACCATGTTGCATTGTTGAGATTGCTTGCAACCTTTGGAAATCAAAAACAAGAAATTACCCCGCGTTGGATGCCAATGAAAGGTATTTGTTGTTAGGGTATCAAACGGATATCGATAATGTTTGGTTTTTACTAGCATCAGATCAAAGTTCAACATTGTTAGTTCCCTTTTTTGAGAGCTGTTGAGGCGTTTTCATAAACAACCAAGATGGCCACCTTTGGTTGTTTGGTAACATTGTGATTTTGCGTCAGTATAAAATGAACTAGATGCCAGTTCATGTAAGGTAAAAGTGTAAATGTTGGCAACTATACCATGCCATGCCAAACGTTTTAGTTGAACTACAAGCCATATAATTTGGATACAGGAACTAGCCACTAGGTCTGTCGCAATACCAGAGTTTTCAACTTCTATACAACACTAGTCAAAATGAATTGATATTGATACCTCTTTGGATACCAACAAATAAAGACTAGACATCCAATTTTTGACCATGGTTCTTGTATGCAACATATGACAGGATTTCCTTGAAAGGCTTGGAGAATGTAATTTCTGAAAAACGCTTCCCATTACTGAAGCGTTTTCTCCACACAGTGGAATAAAAATGTGGGCAGAAAACAAAGTTAATTCTATATTTATTGTTGCTGTTTGAAAGTAACATCAATCTTGGAGAAAAAAAGTATTCAACATGTGAAGTTCCCATAATCCTGCTGTCTGTAAAGCTCTACAAATACAGCTACTCGGTCCCATAGTTTGAGCAGGTAGGAGAGAAAGGAAGCAGACATCTGTAGATCAAGGTCAGCAGTTGATCTCAGATTAAGACTCCTTTCCCTCTCTTACCAACGTCTAGTTTTTTTTTCTAAAAGAAAGAATGCAAAACAATGAATTCTCCTGTTTGATGAGAACAAATTCAACCATTTCAATCTTTGATTCTGTTCAATATTTCTGTGTTCATTTGCTCCAAAGAACTACTCTTTACTCAAGCTCTTTGTGATGTACAGTGTGACTGCTTTTTACACAGATTTTCCTCTTTTTTTGTCCCGTGGGCTGTAATATTTCCTCCTTCCCAAGAAAGAAAAAAGAAGGGGAAGATGTTCTTTCATCAAAAGGAGGTCAGGAAAACATAAGAGGAAAGGGAGGGAGGGAGGACAGCATGTCTTGTGACTGCTCTGTGTAGGTGGACTTGACAGGTAGCCCGCTGGATCCCAGCCACACACAAGACTACAAAAAAACTCAGATAAAGTTGCTCATAGCTGTCCCAAAGCCACTCTTTCACCACAACTTTAAAACTGACTCTCTATTTTAGATTTAAAAACACCAGAAGAAGCTAAACTTTGCCAATGATAATTCTTTAACTCCCACAGTTACCGCCTCTTCAGTGCTCTATTTGTTCCTTGTTCATCTTCCGGTGTGGATTATCTGACTAATAGTACATGTGTCATATTTAAAGGTCAATCTCCTGATGTCTGACTATCCCATCAGCTCATGAAAACAACATAATAGTTCACCAAAATGCCAGAAAAGCCATAAAACACAATGTGAGATGGCAGAGAATCCAGGTCAGTGTCTTCACCCAAAGCTGATCGCTGAACCAAAAAGATAAAGTGATCTGAACTGAGTCAAAACTAGTTTAGATCTCAAATAAATCTCTCGAAGGTTTATGCTGGTTTCACAGAGATGAAATCACTCCAAAGTGTGAAAGGATCAAATAAAAAGTGTTAGAGGAAAAGAGTCAGACCAGACAAGATGGAACAGATACAGATACCTATATTGGGGCGGCTTACATCAAGCTTAGGGTTTCCTACAAAAACTTTATTTTCTATACAAAGTGTTACTCCACATTTCTACTGTTGGGGAATGAAAATCAGCAGGAGTATTTTAAACTTCTGAAGATCCAGATGATGGAAAAATGAAAGATAAGCCAACCAAAGATTTATCTTAGCTTCTTAGAGTTGCAAAGGTGTCAAAAAAAGTGATATGACTTGGACAATTTTAGGTTGCTTTTCATTGAAAAACTAAACCCAGGTTCTCTTCATAAGGAGAGGGGGAGTTATCAAGAGGTACAACTTTTCAATCATTGTTGAAGTCTCTTCTCTTCTGTCATTTGTATCTCCCAAGGAAGCTTGGGTTTAGGTGTTGTTCACCTGTTTGTCAGCAGGACTACGGAATAACTACTGGTCCAATTTTAATGAAACTTGGTGAAAGGGTATAGCAGGGGATGAAGAAGAATCCATATAAATTTGGAGCTGATTTTTACAGCGCCTTGGCAGAAGTCAACATTCTCCTAAAGCCCCTCTAGTTTGGGTTTGTATTTGGGTTTATTCTTTATAATGCAATAATACAATCATGTTCGCCCTCAGAGGCTGAGAGTAGACAAAAAAAGTACAACTACTGATATTGCAGTTAATCTTTTTAAGGTTTTCATGTGGTTACAAGAAATTTGAATTTAATTTATTTAGTGGCTATCCCTTTGAGATGCATCATCACATTTTCAAGGGGGTCCTAAAGAGACAACAAAGAATCCACTCAACACTCAAAGACAAAAATGGAACAAGCCAAATAAATGGGTATTTAATAGTTATAAGAAGAAGTTATAATTAGTAGTTATTCCTTCTCCTAGGACATTAAGGTCTGGAGAATGGGCTAATTTCTATTTGGTAGGCGGAGTCTAAAGTGACCAATAGCACCTATCGACCATCGTGTGGTTCAAATTTAGGTTCTCGGGGCAAATTCCTATTCTGTCTGACTGCAGACAGATAGACAGATTCACTCTCAGATATTAGCAGATTAGCAGCAATAATACTCCAGACCAGAGTACCAGGGCCAGAAGAATGCTTCCAATACCACCAATCTTCTCACATGAACTTAAAGCCTGGACACTTTTCTAGAATGTACATTTTATTTTACTTAAAAAGGAAATTAATAGATAAGAAAATGCTGCTGAATCACCAAAATGAAACCGCTTCCAAAGTCTCAAAGTGTTCTTAAAGTCCTGACTAAAGTTGTTTCCTACAGTGGGAAAGGACTATGCATACTGGTAAGAGTAAGACGTCTGGTGTATACAACATGTTATGTCTTTATCTCGAAGCTTTAAAAAACAAACTCAGATGATCATGTTTTATAATCTACTCCAACAGGGAAACAACATGTTGTTGCAACACTCGCGTACAAGAACTGTTTATATGAAGCCAGACATGTGGCCTGAATTTATTAGCAAATTGTTGGTTTAAGAACAATGGGGCGTCAAGGGTCAGTTTGCATACGGTCAAGGATTCCCACTCAGTCTTTTAAACCTTAATCTGTAACCTAATTGAGCCCAAATCCACAGAGGCCTCTCCTTTAATCTGGATAGTCTTGCTGGTCTTCAAAGAAACGTTGCTCAAACCTTAAGTGACCGTGGTTTAACCCTTCAGATCCCAGATTCCTAACTTCTGTAAATCCAAAGAGAGTTCAAGAAACTTTAAATCTGTCATGTGAAAAAACATACTTTTGCTTATGTAGGACAACACGTAATACCTTTATTACAAATGGAATATATATTGGTTGATGCATAGATAAAGGGGAAGATATAAACGTTTGACCCTTAAAGCCTCAAACCAAACAATTTGGATGGAGTAAATAAAGAAGTCTCTAACAAACACAGCGTGTTTACCCTCCACTTAGGACTGAATGGGGGGACGAAATGAGGTGGGGGAGGACAGAAGGGGTTAGAGTATTGGTGAAAGAAACAGATATGTTGCGCAAAGAGATTAAATGAGATTTTAAACCCAAGTGAAAAACAACAGAGGATGTCAATCAACAGAGAGTTCTTTAAGCCCAAAGTAACACTCTTACCTCTTTGCTACTACAACCATTACCAAAGCATTTACTATAGCTCATGCTGCTACTATTAACCTACATTTCAAACTACAGATATTCCAACTAATGCCCCTACAATTGGCAAAGAATTACTATAACTCCTACTTTATTTGTGGTACCCATTTTAGTTAGACCACTCCAACTTCTCTTGGTACTGATGGAACTACTCCACCTTCCTCTTACAACTACAGCTACCTCCTCCTTTTACCACTACTACTACGACTGGTACTGGTTCTACTAAGACCACAATTACCACTGTTAGTGCCACCTGTAAACTCCCTCTGTGGAGCGCTGCTGGCCTAGCAGTTAGGTCGCGCCCAATGTACTGAGGTTACAGTCCTCCAAGCAGGTGGTCACGGGTTCAAGTCTGAACTTTGGCTCTTTTCACACGTCATTCCCGACTCTCCCAAAATTCCTACAATATCCAGTGTCCTATCAATAAAGGCAAAACCCCCACAATATGAATCTTTCGGAAAAAAATACCCTCAATCTGCTACTGCTTTTACGACCAATAAAATTCTACTATTTCCAAAATGATTGTAACCGATACCATAAGCTGTGGCGGCTTGTCAATAGTGGGCGCTAGGACGCTGCCCCCCCCCCCCCCCATCACACCAAACTGTTCTGCTTGTGTAAAGCTACTGATTAGTCATGCACTGTATTTCTAAACCTAGTTATATCAGCACATATCGAAGATAAAATTAGCCGATACCGATAGTCACATGATATGCTAATATCGGCAAATATTATCGGCCAACCGATAAATCGGTCAGGCTCCAGTACTTCTGCAACTGCTGCAAAACCAATAACTACTTTACCACAACTTTAACTTGGTGCTAATGGTACTACGACTATATGTAGCATTTCTGCACCTCTTTGTCTCATCTGACCATCTCTACTTTTCCTTCCGTCTTTAATCTCAATATTTTAACTTGTACCATGCAGTACCTCTTCTTCTACTGAAGGAGGGGATGAGTGAGGAGGTAAATGAAGAAGAAGAAGAGGGTCGAGGTAATTAGCTGTCTAAACGTTTGCTCTCGGCTCTCATAGACTTCTGTCCTCCTGTTAATCCTAATGGCATCTTCAGCTCATTCACACCACAGCGTGAGCTCCACCAGGAAAGAAACACAAACACAAGCACACACACACACACACACATACACACTTCTGGTACACATGTGCAACTACATACAGCAGGCAAAGCTCATGAGCAATGTGGGATTTTGCCAGCATTGTTGACTGTTTAAGGCGCTTGTCTCTCAGAGCAGGTGAGATAAAGATGGAATTTGCCTTCAAGAACAGACACAAAGGGAGGGGAGGGCGAGACGGAGAGAGGGGGGGGGGGGGGGGGATGAGAAGAGGGATGATACAGGTATCACTGGGGAAAAAGACGATCTATGTTTAAGAAGAGGAAGGGAAAAAAATCACAAACAATTACCCCCGAATGGTGCTGACAGTTGAAGCTGCTTCTCAAAAGAATTATGCAAAACTATAAGTCTGATATTCTGTTCTTTAAAGATACATTGATGTAATAAAACAACGAACGACAACAAGAAATACATAACAGTAGATCTTTAACTTTCTCATAAATACTCTGTTTTTGGTATTTCTGATTAAAGCTTCAGGCAACAAAGTAAAGGAAAGTGAGAAACTTCTTTGGCCTGAATTTGGTCTGTAAGGCAACAGTAGTTCATTTAAGCTACAATAAACTAAATGGTTTGATTTGACTATTATTACCATTATCTTTTAACCTCATAGCTTTTTATTTGATCAACTCGTTAACGTTTTTTAAACCATCAACTTAAGAAAATAGTGAAAATGTGCTGCAAAGCTGCTACGTCGAAGGGGAATCTTTTGTATTTATGTTCAGAAAAACGATCTAAATGATGTTTCAGTGTTTATTTTAAGAACAAGACTGGGAATGGTTTAGGTTTGTCACTTTTATAAATTTTGAATTTATGGTGCGAGCACTACCTGAAAAGACAGATTAGGAAAAAAAGCCCTCGTGCCAAAGATCACAGCTAGATTCTCAGTCTTCTTTCTTTTCTTTGTTGTAACTTTGGCTCATGGAAGATGTTTTTTTTTCAGAATAAACTGTGCTGATTCTTGAATTGCTGGAATTTTTACAAATAAAAACACTTTTTTAAAGAAAAATGTGCAGTTTTACATGTGATTATGTAGTGAAATCAAATCAAAGACATTTGATTTGTTGATGAGGATATCAGAATCCAGGAGGGACAATCTTCCACTTCTGAGTTTTTGCACCGGGACAGAGAGAGTCCGAACAACACGTGGATTAAAAAGAGGAAAACGAAAAGCGAAATCACCACAAAGGGAGAGACTAAGATGGGAGAGAGAACAGCCACTGTCATCGCCCTCTTTATCGTGTTGCAGCTCTGAGAGTCTCACACACACACACACACACACACACACACACACACACACACACACACATCTTAACAACCTGAGGATGTTGTGGCTACAAAACCCACAGCAGACAGATTCCCCGCTCCACCTGGGATGTGGGTCATGTGAAAGGTGAGGAAACCTGTGAGGCTGCGTGGGGGGAGGTGGTCGTATCTGTGTATGTATATGTGTGTGTGTGTGTGTGTGTGTGTGTGTGTGTGTGTGTGTGTGTGTGTGTGTGTGTGTGTGTGTGTGTGTGTGTGTGTATGAGCGTGTGTGCACATGCAGGAAGCATGCATCAAATTAAATGTGTATTTGTGGTTGCGCTGCATGACGGGTTCAAAGGAAAACCCTGCAGGTATACATTACTGCTGAACTCGCTCACCTGACTGAGATTCATACTGAGAGGATTAATCTTCACACAGGTACACACACACACACACACACACACACACACACACACACACACACAGTGACGTATGACACGCTCTGTTTCTAACACGGTATGGGACTGCGAGTATAAAAAGTCAGACTGAAGTGTTTATATTGACTCTAAATTAAGGTTTAGACCTTTCATTGTCATCCTGTATAAAATCCATTGATCTCTTAATATCAACTTTACATAAAATAATAAAAAATTATTTTTAAAGATTGTGGATATTACTTTTTAAAGTCATTAAATTCATTTTAAAGTTAAAACGAGTACAACAGTTTTACAAAGAATTTCTAAAAGTTGAGGGGAAAACATCCTATCTGCCGTATTTTATCTCTAAATCCACATCCGTACATTACTGAAACCACTGTAGTTTATATGTTTGTACATCGTCTATTGTCTCCACGTCTTCCCCTCTGAACTCTCGTTGTAAGCGTTCGTTTCATAGAAAATGTTTTCTTTGTGTATCATCTTGTATTTTTTCTGGAACTTGAGTCTGTTTCTAAAGTTTGAATTCAGTTTGGAGATCTTGACATGACAGAGGAAGGTGAATTCCTGAGGAAATATTTGAGTATGCGAGGGCAACGCAACTTTCCTCCACTAGGGGGCCTCAGTGAGAGAACAGGTACAGAATCCTGGGAATGATAGAGAGTGAAGGAGACACAAAATCAGACCTGCATCCTCTCTTAATCTCTGTATTAAATGTATGTCTCTCTCTTTTTAACGCTCTCTTTGACGCTGGTTTAAAGCTGGTAAAATACTCAAAACATCCAAATATTCTTTCACTGTTAGTTTTCTAAAGTTTTGATTTTGTTATTTTTTGGGGTCTCCTCTTTCCATCTTCAACCTTTCCCCTCTTAAAAAAAAAAACCTCTCCTACTTATCCTCGCTCTCTTGTCGAAGGTGGGGTCGGCCACATTCCTTGGATCCCACCCTCCACCCTCCACCCCCACCTCCTTCACCTTTGACTCCACATCTCCATGGCAACAGTAACAGCCACTGTGTCCACCAAACAAAAGTGACACGTGCAGCACCTACGGAAACATTTACCTGACTCATCTTCACGTCTTTATTTTGGACTTTTTCCAACACCTGTCCTGATTAACCTTTCCTAAAGTGTTAAAAGTATCCTAGCAACAACTATTGATCCTTTTGCCACAACATTAAGTCCTCAATAGATGACTAATTATGGGCCCTTTATTAAAACACGTGTATGCATGAGGGTGATCTTGAAATCTTAAATTGTGTTTTTCCCTCGAGATTTAAGCCCTTCTAGATTTAGTTTAAGTCGCTCTCCTGTATATTACCTTTCATGCAGATTACACACAGATTTCATGTGTTCTACGCTGCACAAACGCGCCTTGCAAACAGAAAAGAAAAGTCTGAAATGATCCGATTTCAAAGACAAGATGCACAAACAGCCACCTGCGTTGTTTTCTTTATTCCTTCTGTAAACTTTAAGTGGACTTTCCATCCTCTCCTAGAGCCACTCTGAACTTATTAAAAGTGCTTTCACTGATGTGTCATATTGGATATGAACCTGACGTAAAAGACGGGATGCAAAATGTAAGGAAATAAAAGTCTCCAACAAAAAAAGTCACACTAAGTGTTCTGTATACCTACAGGCTCATACCACACATTCTGATGTACAGGAAGTGTGCGAGGCCTGATTGGGCAGGCCCTGGTGTTAAGGGGGGGCGGGGCTATCAGCATGTAAGAGGAATTCATGAATTATTAATGAAGGCATGAATATTCATCATGCTACAGCACATTGCTATTTGAATATTACATGAGGACTCGTTTACAATGTGGTGTGGAGACGTCAGAGATGTCAGGGGTTGAGAGCGCTGCAGCTGCAATAAAAAGAGCCACAGATGCAAACAAACGCGGGCTGAAGTATGCACAAACACAAACACACACACCCCTCCTGGATCTCTGTTACTAATACATGTCAAGTGTATGGAGGAATTACATCTTGATGCACTTTGGAGACGCTGAAGTCGTGTTTCTACTGGCAGCACAGATTCTTATTCTGCATGATTTAAGGCGCAAACACAACCATGAAAGAGAAAAAAAGTGCATTTTATTGAAGTGCACGTCAGTATGCGTGAGAAAGAGGGGGCTGTCAACATAAAGCCTAACACACCTGCAGGGGAGGTAAAACTCAAAATCCACGGTGGGTTTTTTTTGTGTTTTTTTTTTTACCCCAAAGCGTCAAATTCTGACGCTTTACGATCATATTATCAAAGAGAAAAACGCGCACTAGTGCCTTGTATTAAACAGACTCAACAGCACTATTATCAAAGTTATCAATCCCAGAACTTGAAGTTGAAGCAGTTTGTAGTTTTATGAGCGATCTGCACTGCGCGCTGAACAACTCCACAGCTCAACATCTCGCGTCAATCTTTGACATCCAGCTTACTGAAACGCATGCAGACTGTGGGGGGGACAAAAAAGAAAGAGCAACCTGCACGGTTGGCGTGCTGCTACAAGGTCGCCTGCCTGCCCGGTTGCACGGAACAGAACAGGGAAGAGGAAACGTGATGCGCACGGTGCAGGGCAAGAAACTCCGTCCGGGACTTCCATGGAAAAAAAACTACAAAGCGGAGCTCGTGAGGGAGGGATTAAATAAAGTGTCCTAAACACCCAACAGAAAGCTTTTAAAAAAAATGATTTTCATTGCAACAAAGAGTATAACAGCGTCGGGATTATTATTATTATTATTATCATTAGAGCAGAAAGCTCTTGTTATAAAGCAGCCTCTCTATTTATAAACCTTTGCTGGGAGAGCCGGTTGGTGTCCCGGCGCCGGCTGACTCAGGGCAGCAGGGTCTCTCGGGTTCCTCTCGCCTGATATTAAAACCTGTGAAATCTGCAACAAAACAAAATACAAAAAAATAGGTTGAACCCGGACTTACCGCAGAGTCCGCCTGCTGCACCGCGACGCTCAGGGCGAGGAGGAGCAGAGGCACGGCGAGCTGTCGCAGGCTCTTCAAGTCTTTATTCATCTTGAGAGAGTAGGGGGGGGGAATAACACAAGAATCCGCCTGCGTTAACACTCACAAACTGCACGGCTTTTTTTTTTTTAATCGCGTGTCATAGCCCTGCTCTTCACCCCCCAAGCACGCAAGAATAAAATAATGTGAAAACACTTCTTCTCCTTCTCCTTCTTCTTCGGCTCGGCGTGTCGGGCTGTTTGCTGCGCTTAGCAGAGGCTCCCTAGTGGTCCTGGCTCTGGCACCGTGCGCCTCTGCAGTCCCCCTCACTAAACTTTTTCTCTCCTCGACTTGCAAACCTGCCCCAGCCGGATCTACTTCCCAAAAAACTCAGGGCGCGCACTGATATGAGCACCCTGCACCTATAGCACTAAAGACACACAGCTCATCTAAGATAAACTTCCTTGGTGAATTACGCACAAAAAAAAAAGAGAGCATCGATGTGCAACGCCTCACTCCATAAAACATTTTCTGGTTTCTGCTGTTTTTTAATCCGCCTCCACTTGGATGTTAGGACCTCGCAAAGGGGCGGATGGATAACCTGATGGTGCCTTCTTTCTGCTTGTGTATCCAATCCTACCCGACGCCCGAGGCTGCAGAAAAAAAGCTTTGACATTAAACCTTTATTTGACATTTTCTATACGCCCGGGCATGTTGCATTCCTGCCAGATTATTAAAGGTCAAATACTCACTTTTGACTCCTGACATGGGGGAGGCTGCTTGGCAGAATGAGACAAAGTAGACACTTTAAATTAGAAAAAAAAGAACAACATCATTTTATTTCTTTCTCAGTTTACAGTTAAATCCTCCTGAATGGAAGTAAGAAAGCTATTAAAGATTGTGGCGCATTATTCATAGATGCTGCTACGATGTCAGGTGTTAACACTTTTATTTATGAAATGTTCAAAACTAGAAGTCTTCAGTATCAGTCTGTGATAAGACCCCTTAAAATGGCTATTACTAATTTCTTTCATACCAAACGTTACACATGTTAGACTTTATTTTGTAAGGGGGCACCACTAGTGGCCTAGCAGTGTTTGGGGATCTCTGGGTCCACCACTGAGTGTTGTTAAACCTTAATATCAAAATGAGTTATTATGGGCTCCAAAGAGTTTGATTATGTTACCTTTTGACTCTGATTGATATCATGATGTCTTTTTCAAGCTTAAACACTACAGAAAGTTGCCAGTTTATGAATTTGAATACAGCCTAATACTTAATGGTCCTCCAGTTCTAATTCTGGTTCCAGATCAGCTTTTTTGCATTTGAATTCAAAGAGGGCACAGGTGTTCAATTAACTGGAGGCAGAACATTTCAGAAGTGTTTGATAACGACGATTTTAAGATGGTTTTCTATGTTGATCAGAGCTCTGAAGAACAGCCGTCAATGTTGGGTTAGCAAATCTATGCAATGCCTGTGCAATGCCTGTCAGCACCTGTGTATCCGATCGGACTTAAAGCTTGTGCGTCTGCTAAATGATTTGTAGAATTGTAGAGTTGTAGAGTGAATGAATAACTGAATGTATAACTAGATCCCCCATTCGTCACTTCTCAAACAGACAAAATTTGGTAACCATTCACATGTTCCACATTGTATCAACTTCAAAACAGTGAAGCTTTTGAATAGTGTAATGGCGACCTTGAATTCAACATTGGTTGGAAAATTGAGGGTTTTAGGTCTGACATTTTTTCTGAAAGCTTCAGATAGGATACACTGGAACTACATCCTAAAGATGTTAACTCAAAACATTTGGTTTTAAAGGGCTCCAGAATGTGATCTTTAAACCAAAGTTTTGGTGGTGACCTTTGTCAGAATACCTTTGTCTTTGAGGTAAAGGTAACGGTCATGAAGTAATGAGCACCTTTAACAATATCATCTGACGTTTTCTGTCTTTAACATTTGCCCATTATTAGTTAGAAAAAGCGAAAAACTATCTTAGCCATCGTGAAAAATGTGATGTGATGTAACAGAAAAATGGTTGGAAACATTGGTTTTAACCTGTTGAATGTTTTCTTTTCATGGCTGCAGTTTGGGTGAAGAGCCGAAGACAAATTTCTCACTGCCCTGATGCCACCGAGTGATCCAGGTTTGGTTCAGTATGGTTTGGTTTTGTACGGTTTGGTACCGTAAACCCTGATCTTGATTGTGTTTTCACAGCCAGACCCTTACTTGGTAAGCAGAGTGTAAGCCAGATAGTGATAGCTTCGTTATAGTGTGACATTAAGGCAGCATGATGCAGTGTTGCCCGCCAACAAATTCAAGGAAGAAGAAGAATGCGACACAGTAAACATTGGCAACAATGGAGGATGTCCAGCAGAGGTCTGGACCTCCGAGGTCATCCATGGGACGATGCTACACGCTGACATTAGTCATAAAAACAGCTTGAAATTAATCTAGAAATCCACAGGATATTTAAACATGTCACTGTTTTGTTTTTGTCATTTATTACAGCTGTCACACGACTAGCTCCGACCTTTAGGGTCAGATCAGCACGCTTGGCACCCCAAAAGAAGGGTAGCAAAAAAGTACGACTGATCGGTCATTTTGGTACCATTCCAAACTTTTAACAGTGGAATTGCCAATTAATGTGTACCAATGTGGAACCGAACTGAACTGGACCAATGGTGGAAATGGTGCTTTTTGTGGGATAATAAAGTTCATCTTGATCTTGGTGTGTTATTCCTATACGCCATATAGCAAACAAAGACCAGGTGTAATAATGAGAGCAATGACGGTACTGATTATTCGGCTGAGTTCAAAAGTGCAAAGGACCCAGGAAGGAGCCCTGTGGAACGCCACAGCTCCAAACAAGATGCAGAGGAAGAAAAAAGACTTATACTAAATATTATATACATCAGGCACGAACATTTGCTCAATGGCAACAAACTCTTTTTGAAAATAAATGTTGAAATAAACGGTGTTGTCATACTAATTCAATACTTTTTACAACTTCAGTAACCATGGGTGTCATATTTATAGCAGAGATTAGAACAGAGATGTTCAAATTAAGTTTATTTTATTAGATCTTATTCAAGGCAAGGCAAGTTTATAGCACATTTCATCAGCAAAGCAATTCAAAGTACAAGCCTTTATACCTCAGATATATGATAACGCTGTAATATAACAAAGACAGGTCATTGATTTAAGTTAAAAAATACACTTTTTTTTACGTTTTCCGCAAAATGACCATCACCAACATCATGTCATACTGCTTAGTAGAACATTAAAAGAGTATAATTTCACTTTTAAAGATACCACAAGTGATAATGTAGCATTAAGTATCATAAAACTGAAGTAAATGTTGAGAAACTATTTTTAAGACATGTAATGATCATACTGCAGAGGAATACAAAAATAACAAAAACTACAAAAAAAGGTTTTTATTAGATTATACTTGTGATTCGTGAATATACGGGGCTTTTTTTGTATTTCAGGTTTTAGGAGTTTTTTTAAAGGACTAAACCTATTATCGAGTCCAGCTGGGGACAGAACAGTCCCGTTTGCAGTCAGCAGACAGTCTGAAGAGTTTCTGCTCCGTGTTCGAGGGTAAAAACTCAGTTGTAGCCAAAGGTATGGGGGCATGAATGACATGTGTTGTTGGCCCCTCCTCTCCTGCTGCTGTGGAGCGCTGCTGAGTTGAAGCGCAACAGCCCGGAGAGCGCAGCAGCGACTTCACCGCTGCAACTTTGGTGAGTTGGATAAGCTCTGATTTTATGAAAGAAATCACGGACACAGAGGCTTTTCTGTGCCGGCTGTGTTTTAGCGCTTGACGCTGTGTGTGTGAGTGTATTAGTGTGAACAGAAGGGTTGCGTTTGTCGGTTGCTGGGGGGGACTACTTTATCTCTCGCTTCTGTGTCTCCGGGTAGATGACAGGGTTTTTTGGAGCCGTGGATGAGCGCGTTTGAAGAGCCTTGCTGGTGAAGACAAGGGAGTCGAGTCTCGACCTGTGGTTCCCTCTCTGCCAGTCGGATCAAAATGAAATTCCTGTGAGCAACTTCTCTTTAAAATCGCCTTTTGTGAATATTTCTTACTAAAGTGAAGTTGCAGGCAGCAGCAGCGGCGTTGCTCGCGGCTTGCGCGGAGCTACTTTAGCCCAGCTCCGGAGCAGGTAACCTGCCGGATAAATCTCTGGAATAAACACACTAACAAAAATGTTTATTTTGTTTCGCAGGATTTGTGTGATAGCAGTCGCCGTGGCGGTGAGATCTGCGCACGGAGTAAGTGCAGTTTGTTTACTATTCCTCTCCTTCAGGTGAAGTGGATCCTCTCGGTTTATTTAGTGAGCCGAAACAGACTGAATGAATCTGTTGCTTCTTTTTTTTGCATGGCGACTGTCTGTGTAATTACTGGAGACTTTTCGTCTTTCTGCTGCAGACAGCTGCACCAAAGTAACAGAATCTGCATGATTCCACTTTTTTTTTTTTTTTTTTTTAAATGACTCAACAATGTCGTTTGTTGCATTGGTTATACGGTCAAAGACATTTTTTCATGCGCATGTTGTCCATTGCAGAGACCTGCACCCTTGCACAGGTCTCCTACATGCAGTCAGTGCTCCACGCGTCACCCTGTGGGTGTCTTCAGTCTGACTCACATCTGAAGATTTTTTTTTTTAATATCACTATACATAAGATTTAATCACATGTCTGTCATTGTTTTCTCGCACTTGTATTTTATTCTGACAGTCATTTGGCTTTAAATTAAACATTCAGTTGGATTTAAAGCTGCAACATACTATGCAGACGATGTTTGCTTGTTTTACACTGAAGTTTGCATTTTATTTGTAGCCCGAGGGAGCGAAAAAAAAAAAGCAGCTCACATTTGAGTGTGCCCGCTCACTGTCATTTGCAAGTCAAGCCCCGCCCACTCATGAATATGTAGGTAAAGGAGATTATTAGGGAAGCATGCTTTCACCAAGCCACATTTTAGCCCTCAAAGAAAACCTGCCTAGTTCTTTCTATTTGATTCCATTCAAAACTATGTAAGGACAGTTTAAGAGTTAAAAACTAGTTTGATGTTAAAGCGCTCTTAAACTGGTTTCCTATTGTACCTTTTTTACCTTCTGGTGTTTTTAAAGGATAAACAGATATGAACATTTGGTTCAGCGGAAAATGAAATCTCATTCATGTCTCACAAATCTGCTAATATGAATTTTGGCAACAAGTGACTTAAACCCTCTACTTTTTGTAACTCCTGAAAAGATTCTTAACCCTGTTTTCTTACGCCAATCTCATCACATATGCCCTCTTAGTCAATACCCCTATGCTGTAAAACCTTGAAGTTTGAGTTCACTTTGAGTATCTTTTGGTCGCTCTACCGTTGCATGACATTTTGATGTGATGGTGCTGTAGAATAAAGAGTGAGAAAAGTCAAATGTAGGACCTTTACCCAAGACAGTCCAAGTCAACGTTGGGTTCATTTGTTTTTTAAATAATGTAAAATATGAGTCATTAGGACTTTCTACATAGGTGCTTATTTTTTACTGAATATGATCTTTTCTCCATCCATTATCTTTACTGCTTGCCCTGTTTGGGGTCGCAGGGGGATGGAGCCAATTCCAACCATCATTGGGTGAGAGGCGGGGTTACACCCCGGGGTACTCCGGCTTAATCATGCATGCCGGAGTACCTGGAGGGGGCCATTGCTCATGCTCGTTAGGTTAATTGGTGACTCTAAATTGCCCATAGGTTTGAGCGTGAAAGTTTCTCTGTCTCTATATGTCAGCCCTGTGATTCACTGGTGACTAGTCCAGGGTGTAACCCCGCCTCACAAATCTTTTCTTCTTAGCCAAAATGCCTAAACTGAACTAACATGTGCTGGTTTTACAACAATAACCTGTCTTGGCGTAGCATAGAAATGAACTTTTCTCTGAGTTCCAGTGATTGCATAGTTGATGCTACAAGCATAAGAAGAGTGACAAAATGTAAAACCAAATGGCAACTGATAAAGTATTCAAAAGGCTTTGAGTGAACATTTTGAGTTTTGAAAGGAAACTGAGGATTTACTGAGACACAGACTGGCCATCTGTGATGACAAGGGGTCAGGTTAAGTTGTGAGGTGAAGGGTCAGTGCAGCACTACAGCCATTACCTCCTGAATTAGAATAAGAAAGACCCAGTTGTGCTGTTTGATGGCGTCAGTCAGACTGACAGCGGCCGACATGGCTTCTTTCTTGGTCATTTTGTAGAACGTTTGGTAGAGGATAATCAAATTGGGCAATACCTTTCTTTGATATCTCCCAAGATTTCGTTGCTGTCCCTAAACTTCAGAAACTTCAATATAAGGTTGTCAAAAAGTGGAATATTCAATGCTATTTGAATCTCTTTAAATTCAACGTCGGCTGTGATAGAGACGCTGACTGAGTGACATTAAAGCGATTCAGCAGCAGAAAGCTTCCTGCGTCTCAATGGGACTCAGCTGATGGAGCTGCATTGACTTTGAATTGACTCCTCCACCCACTTCCCACCTCCCTGATGTTTTGTCTTGTATATGTGCGTGTGGGTGGGTGGGTGACTGGGAGGCTTGGTGGATTAATACGTGTGCGTTTGTATTGGTTTGAGTGACCGACAGATGTGAGTTCATTGGGTGGTCTGGGTTGCTGTAATCTTGGGTCTTTGGTTGGTGCAGCATTAGTCAGGTAGCTACTAGGCTATTACTGTTTTTAGATAAGACTTAACATGCTTGTTTCTAAGTTACATTATGTCAGTTTGCAGGACGACAGAGCATTAGCACTCTAGCTACTAACGTTTTGTTAACCATACAGACATATGGGTATTGAGTGGCCCTTTGTCTCTGCAAACAACCTGATTTTATGGGAATAGAAATCTGATATATAAAAGTGTTTCTGAATATTTAAAGTGCTGTGACAACCAGATCACATACTGCGATAATATTGAGCCTGGAACTTGGTAAAAATTGGATATATTGTATTTAATTGAGTCACTTTTATGGAATTATTTTGTTCATATTGGCTCTCTTTTCACAAGAATTTGATGAAGTATCTTGCAACATTTTTTTGTTACTTTGCAACTAGCATTTAGCAACACCTCTAAGAAATCATGCCTAACTTGCCACCGGTGGAAACTGAAAGGATATCGGCAGATATGTTGGCTTTTAGCACTAATGTCTTCCAATTTGTAACACTGCTGAACTAGAGATGGAAGCCTGTGGTGTATTTTTTTGCCGGTTTGGAAAAATCGTTTGAATTTTATGTTTCCTTCGTAGCTAGCTTAAAATAAAAATCTGTTGGTTATTGTTTACGGCCAAGGTATGCTGCTTTGCTAGCTTTGGCAGAGGCTATGCGTAACATTAGAGCATTATTTTGCTTGCGATAGCTCTCCAGTTTGCTAACTAGGCCTATCCACATGATGCTAACAGTATGTTTAAACTAGCTAAAGAGATCTTCTTTGGCTAATGTTGCACAAGTAGAGTGCTAACACGAGGTGACAGCTAAAGATGTGAAAGATAATCTAGCCACATTCACCTACATTTACGTGTGTTTTATGAAAAGTTAGCATCATTTATTAGTTTTCAAATCAAACCACAACCCACTTTACATCGCTTTAAGGCAGCCCCCTTTCTTTATCCTGGTTGTTATCTTTAGAGATTACTTTCACATTCAGCAGTTAATGTCTGTGATGGTTTAATTAAAAATGATGTTTTAGGGAACATGCAGGGATAGAGGGGAAACCTTCAGGACCTTCTCCAAAGTGTCTGTTAGGGCTGACACAGCTGTTGGCACAGGGAAAACATCACACACCGGTGAGGAGGAATGGTGAGGAGGAGAGGAGGGAGTGGACGTTTTTTTAGCGAGTGATTCTGTTCTACCTGGACAGAAATGAACTCTTTGTGTTTGTTCTTGATCCAGCTGGAATGCTAGATGGATGTCTTGTACACATTTGTTCAAACTGTGTAATCTGTGGTGACTAATGGGGTTTAAAGAGCAAGTTTGGCACTCTTGGAACAGACAGACAGACATTTAAATTAGTGTAAATAAATCCTGGACTGATGCCTTTGAGATATCTTGTGGCAGTTCTACATTGACCCTTTCAGACTTAAAGGAAACAAGTGTTTTGACTTATCCCCGAACTTTCATGCTATGCTTTAAAACAAATCATGCATACAAAGATACAAAAATGAGGGTCAATTTATATTTAGACAGGAGCAGTTCAACTTGAGTTTCTTGGCTGCTTTGACGCTCTCTGCTCAGGCGATGAATGTCTGTGACGTTGGCTAAACAATTCTGATTGGGATTTTGGCCGAGTATGTTAAAACAGTTGGCAATGAAATGGAAACAGGGTTTCGGGGAACATAAGACTATCTGTAGCTGAGCGATACAAAGTCTATAAGCTACATATGCAATGTCATGTTTTGCCTTGTCTACGCATGGATTTCCCCTTCCAACTTTAACAGAAATATGTTCCACTTTGGTTCGCATAAGGGACGGAAAATACTCGCCTAGGTTTAAAGCAAGTCATGGTTGGGTTACGATAAGTAAGTCGGTCACGTAAGGGAAGTTATGTACATATTTTTCATAATGTTTTTGACCTTAATCCCAGCCCAAAGTTGCGTTACATACATAACAAACCTTAAAGAAGATTGTTGATTTCACAAGGGACGCTAATCCTTAACTCCTGGGTAATGGTCCTGTGTTTGTCTCATTGGACCACCTCGACTTCTTACTTGAGTTTCTCGCACTTCATAACATCATATTGCCCCCAGCTAATACAGCACGTTTTTGTGGAACACCCGTATTGTAGCCCAATTTGGTTTACAGTCTGTTACTCCTGTAGATAAACTGATGTGATGGAACTGTTGAGAGGCAAATTGACAAATGGTGCAAGGAAAACCCTTTACACCCCTCCCTCCCTCCCTGTCTCCCCCTTTCCTCCCTCGCTCCCCCTTTCCTCCCCCCCTCTCTGTTGAATTCCTCCAGAGCTTGGCAGGACTTGTCGGGCTGTCTCCCGCTCCCTGCAGGTGCTATAGGCTGGAACATTCCAGAAACACTAAGTGAGGCGACTGATCACTACTTGATTTGCGGTTACTAGACCCTCCCCAACTCAACTCTCATCCCCCCTCCACCCCACCCCACCTCCGCCTTTCTTTCCCTTCTGCCCTCCTACCCCCTCACCCAATCATTATCACCCCCTCACACCCCTCTTTCCTATCACTTTTTGCCCTCATTGCTTCCACAAGTCAGAGAATCCTTCACTGGTTGATTTGTGGTTTTGATTTGCAAGTGGTTGTCCCCCTACACTCTTCACCCCTCCTGTGGCATCATCGCCTGAATCTTTCTTTTTCTGAGACCTGAATCAATCTGCAGTGATGTTTGATAACTGATTATTATTTTAAGCATTACTGCCAATGACTTACAAGGTCTTGTTTCTCAAATGTTAGAATCTGCTATTGCTCTTTGGCGGAAACAAATGTCTTCTCAGTAAGGCAAAATAACCAATTTGCAGAAGCGTCCTTTGGATTAACTTTAATTTATAGTCAGACCCATTGATAAGACATATGCTATCTGGGCTAGCTTGTAAAGGCTAAATGATTTGAAACTATCCCATTGTCATTAAATATTTGGGATTTTTGATGTATTTATACATAATACGATATGATATGATACCATTGGACACAATATGGTATAATGCAATCCAATATGATAGGCATGATATGATGCAATATGATCTGGTACAATATGATAGGATATAATACAATGATAGGTCACACAAAATAATTTGATACGATACAATGAAATTCTATTTGATAAAACTTTATTGTCCCCTGAGAAAATTGTCTCGGAGTCCAATGTTGCATACGTTACTAGCTTAGGAGTATCACCAGAAGAGCATGAAATTGTTCTAAAATATCTGAGATGATAAGCACATAAACCACCAAATTGTAGAGCAGAGAGAGCAGAGAGACCCATCAACCCTCAAGCGTGAGCCATGATTTTACTACATATTTCATGGCATACATTCCGTATGTGTGTTGATTGAAATACGACTTAAGTTCCCAGATGATTAGCGGCGGTAGTTCTGTAGTTTACATTTCCCATAGGCTCTGTGTGAAAACATGACCACACACTCATGATTTGGGTCAGGATGGGATTAGTCAAGTTTATGACAAAGTTCTGAGGCTGTTTTGAAATTTGAGAGCCAAAGAGAGTTTGGTGTTTGATGTGTCCGGGTCAGGCTGCTCGTGGTTTATGAGGTGGGTTTGAGGAGTAAGGACGCAGATTCTATTTTGTCTGCAATATTTAATTTCTCCCTTTTTATTATAAATTTTACTTTTTTTGTCATAGACTTTATTATCTTTCCACATTTTCAAGGTGACATAAGTTTTTCCGCCCTCCACTTTCTTTCTTACTGCCTGCAGTTCCCCCTGAGGAATGCTGAAACACCTTCAGAGTAAGTGCATTAGGAAACCAATAAACCACATATAGCAGGTTTAACGCACAGTTGAAAAGCCCCTGCTGTTACTCAACTTACGCCCACAGTAAAGACTGCAACCTGTGTGGCTTACATGCATTCATGCATGTTTCCACCGCTCATAAAATTCTATATCTGTCTTAGCTTGTGCAGGTGGGATCAAGGTTTTTTTTTCCTCCTTTGGGAAATACCCCCACCCAAACTGTTGTGGAAGATTGACTTTTTGCAATGTAATGCCACAGTGGTGGGGCACAAGGGGACCAGTGTTTGAAACCAAATATAAAGCCTTGGAGTATCAAATGCGTTATAATGTTTTCCCTAATTGTATGCCAGCCTGTCTTTCTCATGACTTTCTTGGCAGGTGAAGAAAACTCTGTTTTCATACTTCTGTCTTTGAAGGTACAAACATGTACCCAAAGAGCCACCCATCAATTTCAAGTGATTGACAATAACCTTTGTGATATTTATTTAGGATACACCGAACCTTGCATGGGCCAAGTCTGTAACTCTGCGGGATATTTGGAATCTGTGCAAATTCCTAACAACAGGTTGTTAAAACATCCAAAGACAACAGTGAGGAATAGGTGTGTTGGCGCAACCGTTGACAGATGCTTCTTTATGCCCTCTGGTTACCTTTTCTTCATGTTTGCTGTTGACTTGGTTACAGTGTATGAATCCACCCCAGAATCCCCCTTGTCATTCCCGTGAGTCCATCCATCTTTCAGTTCATGCCTTCCAACAAAAGGTTGTGTGGAAGTCTCTCTAGTAATGTTTCCATGTACGGTTGAGAGTCATGGAAGGTCTGTTATGGTTGGTGCAGATGTGCTTGATTGAAACGATTGATAAAGGATGATTGAGATTCTGTTTTACTGTAATCAGTCTGACTCTTCTATAATAACTATAAATGTGATGGATTCGTCATGGGGGTTTTTCCTCCATTTGTGTTGAAATCAAACTTTATTTGTGTTTTATCTGTTTATAGGTCTTTGTCACGTCTGCAATTGGAATTTTTGTGTGAGTTTTGGCTGCTGATACAGACTGACGTTTTTGCCAAACCAATCGAATTTGCTTTTTTGTGTTGTGATGGAAGAGCCAGTTCGAAGGTTGTGGCAACAAATGGCAGGACAGGACAGGGAAACTAAAACATGTCACCACATCAACCCCCTCCATCTGCCGAGACTTGGCATGGCCACTTTCACACCTCACCCCCAGCCCTTCCATCCCCTTTTCCACGAAGCACATGCTGTCAGTTTGTTCCCCGATTGGTCATGGTGAACTCCCGAGGTCAGAGGTCCGGCGAGCACAAAGGCAGCAGGGGCTCGCGACCGCGGTGATGGCTTAACATTCCTTCGCCCGCTCTCCAGATTTGTTTATCGCACTTTGTCTTTTGGTTTTTCTGCCTCTCATGAATGGAAGACGAGTAAAAACACCACAGAGAGAGAGTGGAGGGAAGAAGAAGAAAGGAGGGGGTCATTCTTTCTATCTTCAGGGCCCCGGGGTTGTGTTTGTGAAGGTCTTTAGGCTTGTCAGAGAGGCTGAGGTGGAGCAGTGTTTGGCTGGCTCGATGCTGGGTGGGGAGTGCTGTCTTAGCTTGTTCGACGTGCCTGGTCCCTTCTCCTTAATGCTATTGCTTGCCTCAGGGTTGTTTGCACTTCAGACGGATTAGACGTCCAATCTACTTCTCCACATTTGTTGGATTTTCTCTTCTGTCTGTCTTTCACTCCTTTTTTTTGTTTAACTTGCACCTATAAACCCCCCGGTTCATTATTTCCTTCTTTGCTTTTCATGTAACACCAAAATGTTGATCCTTTTTCCCACAAAAGGCCCCTTATCAGTTAGTGAGATTAGAAGGTTTGGCAACTAGAAGCTGCAACAAAGGATTCAATATCTGTGTAATGTGTAGGGTTAGGTATTGGTCACATTTTAGCTACTTGTGCTACAGTACTTCTACCCAAAGATACATTTTCTTTGTACATGTTTAATGTACTATAAGCACCAAATGTTATGCTAAATGCATTCCCAGCCAATAGTTGCCAAAAGTTGACTTAATGGGTACAGGCTAGAACCTAAGTCATTCTGTCTGTAAAGTACAGAGTTTGGTAACCAATCTAAGCTACATAAAAGGGGTCCCATAAAGAATAGTAAGTGGTTTTTCTATTCCCCTTAGCTCTATGAGGCTATTAATTGTCTTTCTGCAGTTTGACCCTGAGCAACCACAGTTCTAGCAGCTGACTTCTGTCAAAAAGTCATGAATCTCATCTCATGAATCCACTGTACAATAAAGTACCAAATTGTATCCACAGTGAGCAGTTAGCTAGTGAGTATCGCGGAGCATTTAGTATCTAAAAAGACAGATATGTCCCAATGAGTTGGGGGAAGAACCAAAAACAGCCAAACGAAAGTTGACTTGAATTTCTCAGATGTATGGAGCCACCTGTTGAAAAGTAAAGCAAATGTAGAATGGAAAATCAAATGGCAGTTGTTGAGGCTGCTGGTAAAGCCCAAAAGTCACGTGTTAATATGTCAATTTTTAAAGCAGGAATAAACATGTTTACAGCCTGGTTTAAAACCCTGTTTTAATCTGTTGTGCATAAGGGGCGTGGCTGAATTGACTGCTGTTTACCAGGACGCTTAATTCCTGCCTCAGCTCCAACTCTTTGCCTGTTACTAGAGTTAGTCTGCATTTCCAATATGGCGACCACCATCGTCAGGCTTCAAAATGCCTTTTCAGAAACCAAAAAGTGAGGTCACTGAGACTATACGTCCAGGTTTTATAAGGTCTATGATGAAAACACTAAATGAATGATAGTGTTCCTCCTTGTCATCCTGATATTCAAGTAAGCATCAGTCCCTTTCTTTGATTCAAATATCATCTAAACCAATCATACAGGATCTTACATCTTTAAATCCTGATGTTTGATTTAAAACAGAGACCTTGGAAACTAAACCCCCACGGGGACTTTCGTTTTGTTTTGAAGTCAGGAAGCCTGACAGGTTCAATTCCCACTTTGCTTTGATGTTCCCAATGTTTCCCCCCCACAACATCATTACTTTGGCATTAGACACCAACATCAACGCTTTAAGTCAAACACTTTTCCCCTTCGCTGCAATTATCATATGCATGCCTGTGCAGAGGGAACACATCTTCTTTTGTTTGTCAGTTAACTCTGGTGGTGGTCTGAGCCGACCCCCCTACAAGGACAAGGTGTGTGTATGTGACCGTCACTTTGAGTGGCTTTATAATTATGATTAATGTTCTTTAATCAAAGTGTTAATGATACACTTTGGACCACATGAATGTCACTGGGGTTTGTAATAAAGGTGCCGGTGCAAATGTTTACTCCTTTTGTTGCAGTCTGACACATGTGGCTGACAGCTAATGCAAACCAAACCAAGACAAATTTGTGCACTGTGCTAATATCCTGTTTAACTTTACCTTTAGCGCGGAGGTGTTAGCTTCAATGTGTAATGAACGCTTGGTTTAAGCTCCCTTTCCTTTTTTATACTGCAGAGACACGTAAAGTGGTTTTGTCATTCTTCATTCCCCATTAAATTGATGTTTTCCATTTGCAAAATGCAAAAAAAAAAGAAGGGGTTAAGAAGGGCTTTGTCGTTAGCTAGCTGTGTATTTGAGGTGTACACTGAAATCATAGTTTTTGGAGTTTTGAAGGTGTGCCAATGTGGACACTTGGAACACAAAGTCGCGAAGAAATAATCAGTGTTAGATTTTGGTAGATTTGGTGGTGAACGTGAATGTTTGTCCCAAGGACTACAAATGATGCTGATCCAACGTGTTTCAAAAGTGGTATTGAAGCTTATCCAATAGTCCTAATCTAGAGACGCATGGTGTTCATTGGACAGCAAAGACAGGAAAAAATAGCTTGCAAGTATTCTAAAGCAGTGGCTCTCAACTGGTCTAGCCTTACAACCCACCACCAACTCCGTCATGAAAATCGTGACCCAAATTTCTGATATTTCTTTCAACCAATCAGATTTATTGAATGAAAAATAGTGCAGTTTGGACTTCAGATGGTACAAAACATGTGACAGAACAAAGCGAAGGAAGAAATTTAAAAGCGCTTCATCGACTTTTTGGCACTTTTTTTTTCCAGTAGCATGTTCAATACCCACTGAAAACGGCTCCACGACTCACCAGTTGAGAACCACTGTAGAATAGCAGCTGGACTATTTGGTTTTAATATGTACCTCTTCTTATTAGAACATCACCCATACATTTCCATGGGTGAAATCAGGGCATGACCTTGTATCCCAGGTAACCGAAACCTGTGATGAGGTAAACCCTGCGGTCGCAGACTACTGATGTCCCCATGTGATAGCAACACTATCATTGGCACATGAGATGTGTCAGTTATTGTGTACTATTACCGCCTCACTGTGTCTCTGCCTGTCCCTGTAATTAGGAATACCTCCGCTCTGTTTTTTCCACCTCTTTGTCTCACACTCATCCTTCTGTGTGCCAGCCGGCTAATCCTGGCAGCAGGTAACAACCTCAGAGAGACCTCCTTCCATGTTCCCTCCCTACCTTTTTTCCTCCCTGAGCGTCTAACAAATGACTAAACTATGGTACATTTGGTACCTTCTTTTTTATTGGATGTTTTGTCTGCCATGCCAGCTTGTCTGTGTTTTCATCTCGCTTCGCTTTTTTGTCATAACTTCGCTGAAGCGGCTGCCAGAGCTGGTGATACCACTGCTTTGAGGAAAAAACGCCGCCTCGGGCTGGGGAAGTGCCACAGCTTATTGCTGAACAAGCTAGCAGACATGAAAGCAATAACTTGAAGATTGAATGCCAGAAAAACACATTGTTATAGACATTTTGTCTGACCAACAGATATGTTGTGCTTTGAAAAATCCTGCTCTGACATGTAGACATTTGTGTTCTATTAGGAATTATTGGTTTTAAGATGACTCAGCCGTTGACTTCCCTTTTTAGAAAACTCTTGCTTTTTCTGCTACTCACTTAGAATTCCCTTTGAATAAGCTTATATAAACTTGCAGCATTGTAGAAGCTGTGCTGACACTGTGTTGCACAAGATTACTGCTTAAATAGCAGATATTCTTGGGGATATACTGGATAGGACCGCTGATGAGAGACAGGAATTATTGGGAAGAGAGAGTGGGGGATGAAATGCAGCAAGGTCGGATTCAAACCCACAGCAGCTGCGATGAAGACTATAGCCTCTATACACGGGTAGCTTGGGATTTAAGAAAAAGTTTCAAATCCCCAAAATGATCCCCTAAATGAGGCTTCCCTGTTGGTTTAGCAACATTGCAAGACGGTCAAGCTCAAAGGAAGTGGCTGTATTTCTTTGCTCGTACCTTTAGTGGCTAACCTCTGTCAATCAGCGGTGTCATGCAAAAGGTCGTAAATCTCACCAATTTGTCTCCTGGGCCTGTCCCAGAGGGGGAAAATACCTCATCAGTCAGGTGTAATTTAGTGTGCTTTGTAGCCGAGTGTGAAGCTATCACCCACGCCCTACAGTTGAACCCCCACCAGCTCTATTCATCACCTGTGACAGGCCTGACGAGGAGGCGGGTCCTCACTTTTAATTTTGACTTTTATGTAAGGCTGTTTTTGATTGATTGTGTCTGTGAAGACTTTTGTTTAAGAAGTATAAAACTGAAACTGAAACATCATTGTGTGTAACTGAAAAACATAAGTTTCTCTGTCAGGACATAGCAAAGGATCTTAGAGAGCGCAACAGAGTTTTCTTTACTAGGAGTCGGGGGCTGCTTTTCAAGGACTCAGAGGAGGGTATTTTCAGGGACTGGGTCACTCCGTCCTCTGGCACGTGACCATAAACCGTCCGGAGCTCACAGCCTTGACCTGCAGCTGGCGGGACTCCCTCCTTTACTCGCGAACCCTTGGCCCACTTTTTTCTCTATCTCCGTTCGCTCACTTAGGCCTCATACCTGGCTGTGCCTGTGTGAGCGGGTGTAAGACAGCTTCTGGCAGGTGTAACAATAATGTCACAAAGAGCTTTTGTTGTCTCAGTCTCCTTAAATCTCTATCAGATCGTCTGTTCACACAGGGGTTTCTAAAGGAATCCAACTTTACAAACCACTGTCCACAGCTCCGTGGGGTATACATTTACATAGTGCAGCTTTTAAGCAAGAAAACGCAATTTAACGTGTTTCAAATTAAAATGAGATTAAGACAACTTCTAAAACTTCTGAAAAAAGTTCTAAAATATACAGGGAAATAGTCCCAAATGTAACAAAATGCTTCATGGATCTTTTCTTAATGCATTCAGAGCAGCACACACTCTCACCGTGTAGTCACCATGGCCTCACAAACATCCGTTTAACCGGTTAAGAGGTCGACCTGCATAGTGTTCATTGTAGCGCCCTGACTGAAGTGCCTGCTGGATTAGCACTACCTGGCACCGTTCCTTTCGGCTTCACTCCGAGCCTCGTGCTCTCTTAGCTTTAACTCCATTCATTACAGAGCGCAGGGCCTCAGCTAGTCCGCTGGCTCGCTTCCCTGTCGCCCACCGTGGCCCCAAACGGACGCTAATGAGGGGGTGGGGTTGGGGGGGGGTTACAGATGATCATTGTGCCGACACACACATTGTGCAAAACAAACGCCACTTCCTGGCGAGCCATTTAATCTCACATTTTCCTCATCTATGCATGCATTAGAAACAATTTCAAACACTTTGCATTCATAGAAGTGGAGACTCAGGCTTGTGTGCTGGTCAGTTGTTTAGCTGGTTGTAAGCTAGCAGCGTCTTAAATTGGGGTCAGTGTGTTTGTCAACAGAGTGCAGTTGGCCCTCTTGTTCCTAAAATAGCTCGCTGGCTCACTCACAAGCTGGCCAGAAAGCAGATTCAACTGTGTGTGTGCGTATTTGTGTGTGTGTTGGGGCTAAGTGGAAGGGGGTGAGGGGAGGTTTCATTATTCCTCTGAATGGTCAGTGTGCTGCTGAGTGTATGCTTCTATGCTAATGTAAAGAACACAAACACACAACTTAAGGAGAGGCTTCCGTCGTAAAAGATCACTAAACCTGGTGTATTCTTATGCAGTTTCTGTCTTTCCTCTATTCATTTATTCGTATTTTATGATATTTTTATGTCGTTTTGTGTTGAAGGTTTTATTTATTTTTTCAGTCAAACATTCAGTAAGTTGTCTGCTTTTAAAAGAGCTTTTTGACTAACGAATCAAAACCACTAGATATTTGGTTTAAACCAACAATATGTAACTTTTCCACCTTTTCGTAGTAGTTTCATAGTCGATCTAATAGTACAACAACGTCAACAGGGAGACGTCTCTCTCATGTCCACAGAGTGCCCTGGTCGCCTCTTAACTGCACTATGTAACTTTGGCAGCAGGCTGCTGTTCTCATAGCAGTCCGCAGGCATGTACACATCAAGTACTGACATTTTGTAAAACTTCTATACTCCCCAAGTCACCGATAAATAACTCCAACCTGATTGACAGTGATTGATTTGGCTGATTGATTCGACTTGACGTACCCTTCATTTCCCATTGGCACTTAAGCAAAGTTTTAAAGTCAGATTTACCTACCTGTTCTGTGAACTCTGTCACATCTTCCAGGATCTCATATTGACTGACTGCATCTCACCGCCGCAAATCTTTTCAGCCTTATTAGCTGTTTGACACCACTTAAGGATTCACCGCTTTGGGGCCCATCTTTTGAACTCGAAGGTCTTGGATGCTCTAAAACACTCTCAAGTACAAACACACACATATACACTCCATAACCCTGAGCTGTAACCTAAAGGGCCTTAAAACATTGAAAGAGATGGTGTCATTGGTTTCTTTCCGCAGGGTGGAAGATGAACTGATACAAAGCTTTGACACTGACTGTTTCAATTACTGTGGGGCCTGCAGGGACGAATTATGAAAGGTTTGTCGAGAAAACGTCAGGTTCATTGAACCCGATTTCTATGGAAAACCACCACTGAGAAGGCCCAAATTGTATTTATTTTACATTCACCCCTTCTTTAATCTTCACCTGGAATTCGAGGTAGTGTTGGCTGACTCTTTGCCCTCACGTTTGCCTCTATGATGCCTAAAACCCTTGAAATGTTGAAGCTATTGAGCTGTGATTTATCCTACATATTTACCCTTTCAACCTGTGTTAAGGAACAAGAAGGTATTTGCAATATTTTGTACACAGCGTAAGCTTATTAAGAGCAGAGTTCAAAACCTTATCTGTTCTTACATAGGACGGAAGTCTCTCCAAGGCCTCAGTGACCTCCAACCATGCATCAACATTTTCCTTGAAAGAAAGAACTTGATTGAAGATTGAGGTTATGTCCATTAGTCTGAGTGTATCTAAAAGCTGCTAGAATTATTCCAATACCTCATTTTACCTGATTATCAGAACAAGTTTCTTATCAATGACTGTCAACGTGACAACAACTTCAATTTCATCTAATGGTTTGTTGGACAAAATAAGAACATGGAACGTTGTTAAATTCTTGAAACAGTCAAGGTTTGGTAAGATGATGGTGCGTCATGACTTGTCAGAAACAACTAGCCTCAGGGCAAAGATCTTCTATTTGTTCAACCTATCAACTCCAAATTCCCTCCTATTTGAGTTTTTTAACTCTGTAGGATGCCATCTGATGCCTTTCTTTCCGCTCCCGTTATATTTACTAAAGCCAAACAAGGTCTGCCGAAGGTCTGAAATTAATTGGCAGCTAGTATTTGTAAGTTCACCAACTCCTTTACCTTGAGTGCAATGTATTTAGTTCTGTACAGTTACTTGGCTAGAGGACGACATCTAAAGACTTTTTTCCTTTAGCTTTTTCACACGGTAATCAAATAAATATGTCTGAAATAAAATTGGTCTGATTCTCAGAAAATCACATTCAGACTTCTTTGGTTTTTCTTCCTCCAGGTACAACATACTTTCAAAATTAGAATCCTCCATGGTCTCAGATCTTGGCCTGAAAAGAAAAAGGTTTTATGAAGTGTAACAGTCATTAATCACCTCTTGGATCGCCCCATTCCACTCACAATAGTTTGATCCGGTGCAACTGGCAGGTGAGAGTTGCACCTTTTTTTCCTTCTGGAATGTTCCGACATTCCCGATCCCACCGGAATTCCTCATGACATTTAGGATCCTGGAATCCGTGACAGACAGCAGGGGGACAGGTCTGGGCTTAGCACCCATCAGCCTGCGAGGGCTAATAGCTAATGAACCATTGCCAGGGGGGACATGAACATTCCTCATCCTCACCATAGCTACTACCCTCCCTCACTCCCCTCATTCATTCAGCCCCTCTTGTCCACCACCTCCCCCCACCCCACTGCCCTCCAGCTCCTTGAAGAGGTCGCACACCTGTCTGCACCTCTTCTTTCCTCTCCTCACCTTTACCTTCCCCCCCACTTCCCTCCTTCCCCTTCTCTTTCACTCTTTTCCTTTTCAACCATCCCTCCCCCACTCCCTCTTGTACCAATTTGATTTTTTTTTTCTGTTATGAAGTTTTTGTTTTATTTTATCACAAGCATTGCACAATATCAGTCGTAAAGCAAGGGACAAGCTTCAAGTTCAGATTTGACCCACAATTGATACATACTTAGAAATGTTACTTGAGGCATAACCAAGTCACCAATCGTTGTTTAGACTACAAAGTCCAGCTGTTTTTTTTTTTGGACAAACTTCTCCATATCCAATAACCTGGATCCTCTAACCCCTTTCCTTCATTGTGCTTCCCCTGTTGTATTCTCCAGCAGATGGTTTGTCTGTTTCACTGGTGAAATCTTACCTCTGGCATCAGAGCAAAAGGCCATATTTTTAAATAACCACAATACCCATAAATCCATCTGTGTGAGAAACTAATTCCTGGGTCACGGAGGAAAGCTGTGAGCGGTCAAAGTTTGAGCTCAGTGTCAGAGGTCTCAGAGTGCCAGCAGGTAGTCTTGTGTGGTTTGTAACTAACGGTGCACCACAGGTCAGTTTTTAAAACACAGTACTGCATTATGTAACCTAACGTGTAACTTTCAGGAATTTGTTGAGGCAAGAGCACACATGCTTTTTAGGATTTAAGTTGTACACATGGCCTTAGACCTTTAGAAGAGGTCAATGTTTTATGTGTTTATTGACATGGAAGTGTGTTGTCTTTGGGGTTGTAGCTGATAAGAGGTGAGATGAGTGATGGACAAGAGTTAGTGGGCAACAGGAAGTGACCACACTTGTTTCACTTGTTGCTTGGACGGATGGGTAAAGCTGTATATCTTGTGGCGGTTATATTTCAAACAAAATAGTTTTCCTTAGTTTCCATCAATTAAACCCTAAAATGAGCAGTCAAGAACTTAAAAAATTACACCTTCTTTTTGGGTAGATAGCAAAAGTTTCTGACCCTTTAAGGGGCTGTTATTTAGCGGACAAAACGTCCAAATTACCCAGTGTTCTTTTAAAAGCACCATAATTTGTTTGAGCACTGTGATTTGCTGCTTTACTTTTAAACGGGGGTAGTTCTTGTCCAGACTTGATTTCCAGGCCTTGAATGAAGAAAGGTTAAAGCAAAGTAGATGGAAAAGCCAAACTATTTAGTTTAACTGCTTAAAACGTAGAGGGGCTGTTAACAGAAAATACCTAGAGGAAGTCTGAACTTTGGTCACCTCTTAGAAATGGCCGCAGACTGACCTTCTGTTGGAAGTCTAGATACTGTCAGTTGAAGATGACAATAACGAGTCTTTGGAAATGATTTAAGCCGACAAAAGGTTGTCTTAGAGTTCAACTAGAGTCCTATGTAGACAACAGCTGCTCTGCATAAACTAAGAAGGAGCTTTTTGTGGTGCATCTGGTTGATCTTTAAAGCTTTTTGCCTTGAGCCAAGCCTCATGGAAATGACTTGGACTTATTGCAAGACATAGGTCAATGGCCTTTTTTCAAACCAACATTTTAGAATTTGTTTCTTTCAAGGAAACTGTGTGACCTGAAGGGGCTTGGAACCTTTTTCTAAAAAGGCCATCCTGTTCAATTACTTTTACAAATTAGGACAGTTGTTTTCGGAAAACGAATTATATGTGACAATGACATCAATGCTCACAACCCCTTTTTAGATGTTTTTAATGATCTAATTGAATTCCATGTTAATTCTAGTGGATAAAAATATACAATGCTGCTTTGTTTGATACCATATGATGTCACATTACTTAATTGGTAAATGTGACTAATGCAATCCAGTATTAACCCTGCCAACATTAAAAAGATCAGTCTGCGATGGGAACCCAAAACAGAGCTCCGGTTTGGGAACATGTAAGAGCATGTTTCAAGGTTGCTTTACCAATGGGTTTGGTGGAAATGCATCTTAAGTATCTATACATTTTTAAAATGTGTTTGGGTTATGGTCACCAAAAATGGATAAATACAGGATGTCCTACTGCAAAGATATACACAGATAATTTGAAGGACATTTAAGAAGATCAACAGTTAGAGAAAGTTAAGGAGATCAAGCAAAGAAATAGCAAAATGATGTCCTAGATGCCTTTTTTGACCCCTCAGTTTTCCACCACCATAACTTTGTCTATAGAACGAACACAAAAAAGGAAATAAAATGGGACCTGGGCCCCTTCCCCATAACTCAGTCCCTGTTTACGACCAAATTAAACCGATGCTCTGCCTTTCTTCTCCTTAACAGACTTTCCCATGAGACTCTTTCACGCCAGAAGGTCATTGTTTACGCCTCAACACTTACGACGCAGCTCTCCAAAATGGCCAGCATTCCTGCTTCCTGTTCATCGTGTAAATCATTGCTCTTGGCTATCGCATATTCAGCCTTGGCTTAGCCCCTTCCTTCTCGTTCCATGCTAATTGTTGTGTTGCCGCGCATTTGTTGAAATCCATCCAATGTTTAAAATGTTGAATGTTTGGAACATAACGCTGTGTTTGTGATTAAATCTAAACATTAGTTTTGGGGAAGTGTATGCAGTCGAACATCTGTTTGTCAGCTAATGGTGTTTTCGGAGGTTTAAAGCGGCAGTGTTGGTGGTCTCAGAGAGTGAATGATCAGTTGAGAGAGTTGGGTTTACATTACAGAAAACAACCAGAAAGAACCTATGAATGTTCAAAGTTAAGTCGTCGTACTTTGGATGTCCAAATTAGCAGCAGTTACCTTCTGCTCTAACCCCTATCAACTTAATTAATTAATCCAACTTTTACTCTACTGTGCCAATTGGCCGGTCTGAACAGGAGAATAATTATTAAAGTAAACCTCTTTCCAACTGTGTGTTGTTTTGGGATGGACATGAAAAGGTGTGAAAAGCCTTCGGTAGAGCAGGTTCATGTTGAGCTGTGAACCATAGTTGTCCATTTACTCCCCTGTTTTCTCTCTCTCCCTGTTATGACCCTGATGTCGGACGTCCACTAAGCATTCCTTTCCATCCACTTGTCTCAACCTCTCAACAGAAAACGTCAAAGGTCTTCTAGAGGAAGGAGGGGGTTGGTCTTGGTTGTCATGGGGGGGAGTGTCTTGTTATTTTCCCTGTGTGTTGTATCAGTTTGTGGGGTTCCTCTGTAGGTTGTTGTCTTAGTTTTGTCTTTAAACAGCAAGAAAGAAAAAGTTAACAAGGGGGAGAGGTAAAGGAGGGAAAGGGTGTTTTGCTTTTTCTGAACTCTCCGGGCATGTGGGTTGCACTGACATGCAATGCTTCATGGGTGATTAACCCGAGCAGGTGGATGCGTCACTGATTGGCTCGTGGTCAGGGTTTTTGTAGAAGTTCATGGAAGACGCCGTGTTATAAGGTAACCAAGTAAATTAACCGTAAAGCCTCAGAGATAGCTCCTGACTCAAAGAATAAACAACGTCTTGAAATAAACTTGAATCACTTAGTCATCTCCAGTATGTCCTGTAAAGATCTAGTTACATCTAAGATGTCAATCAGTTGGATAAACGCCAACAACATCAACGTGTTTGATCTCGTCAACTGACTGTGCAGCGATCAGGGCATCAAAAAGCTCCCTACATCTCCACCCTGACCCCTGCTCGTTTTGTGTTTGAGGCACTTAACCTCCAACACGGCGTCTCAAACAGTCGTCCTATGTTTTTGCAACATGTTTGAGCCAAAATGGCTTCCATCTGGATGCTTCTCCTCTGATCCGAGCTTTTATCTTCTGCATCTCTGTAACGGGTCTCAGTTGGGGCTTGAGGCCGGAGTTATTATCTCACTGATGCACAATATTGTTTTAACGTCTACACGTGCAATTTGTCAACTGTAAATGCATCTGTGTCTCGCTGTGATGACGGCTGAGCTCTAATGGCTGCCCAGCGGGACACCTCACCCGAGTCTGCCCCAATGTTACACCAGTGTGGTTTGATCCAAAATGGGCACCCCGGTGGGATTCACCACTTACGAGTTGACCGCATTAGAGTGTTGGTTTCCTGCAGTGAAGAGGGGAGTCAAGGGGCTGATGGCAGGCGGCGTGTTCAGACAGGACTCCCGCTCGTGTGCGAGACCATGACGCCTGCCAGCTGTGTAAAGCTCCCCTAAGTCCCTGTGTTTCTTCTTTTTTTTTTTTAAAACAACAACAACGAAGAAATGCGATGTCCATCATCTGCAGATCTCGTCCTGTTTTCACTGGATTTTCACTTGTTTCAGCATCGTCCTTAGAAGCAGTGATGATGTCTTGTTTTGAAAGGAAATCGCTCCATTCATCACCCAGGATTGATTCTGTCTCCTGGTGTAGATTCTACAGGTTGCATTGCATTGAACCATCATGTATATAATGTTTTTAATCTTATAGAAACTGGGAAAGTTGAAGCCTCCCAAACAGTTTAGGACTTCAGCTTTTTTTGCACGAAGGCACGAAGAGGCTAAAGCAACATCAAATAGCACATTTCAAACAGTACAAACATTTTAAGCTTTCAAATGAATGCCCCCCGCCCCCCCCGCCCCGCCCCCAATTCTTTTACACATACAACATAATTTGTGTATGACACAGACTCTACCTTTAAGATTTATCTCTTCAGAAATATGACACAAAAACGGTAATTTCCCACTAATTTAAGTAAACTTGAGTAGTGCATGACTAGCTCAAACGTCAAATAAAGGATGGGGCAAGGATTACACTTAATTAAACTGGTTTATTGATAGAAGGATAAACTAAATTGCAAAAGATGCGAGATGTTGACGTCAGTAGAGCCAGTGGTGTAACTGAGTGGATGTGTTGGATGGTGCACGTACAGTAGAGAGTCTCTCTGTAAGGACTACGATGGCAGATTCCATTGTGACTGGGAGCATTGGGCCCAGTACTCCCAATCAGGCTGATTTGTCCCTGGAAAGCCTCTACTTCCAATTACACATTACCTGCAACACAAGAGAAAAGATGGTATGGCCAAACAGAGGGCCATCGCAGTCAGAATGCTCCTGTAATGGAAGTTCTGTCAAAATCCCAATACGTCCAAGTGCAATAAGCAAAGTAAAGATGTGCCGCCATGGTGTAAAATCAGATTCCAACACGTCACATCATCAGTGTTTTAGTCTGTGTACTAATGACCTCACAGAGTGGGTGGGCTTGCTGTGCTGAACTGTTACCACCGTGGCTACAACATGCTAAAGCAGTTAGCAGCCAGTGGAGTGTGTCACAGAGACCACACATCATACATCGTGATAATCTGTCGAGATAGTCTTGTTTTCTAGGGGGGGTCAAACATGAGCCCTGTGGTTTCCTAGATGTACATGAACTGGAATATGTCCTCCATGCTCCGCTCGTAGCTCTTTATATTTACAGAACCATCCGTCAAACATCCCGTCATATACAGCCTTTAAAGCTGTGACTGTTAGCGTAAACACTCTGTCACATCCTACATGTGTGAGTCCATAAACGGCTTTAAACTTCAGTGAACTTCTACTGTTCCTGTGTACAAACGTGCACATGTTTATGAAACACCAGCACCCATAATGCAATGCAGATGTAGGCCCATCATGGGACATTGGTGTGCAGACTTTCCAGGTAGTGAACAGGCTTTCCTGTAAAGGGTAGGAGGACAAAGCAATGCATTTTGGGATGTTGAGAATCAGAAGTTCAAAGAGACAGGGCCTGATATGTCATTTTTGAGGCCGATATCAATATTAGAGACAGAAAGTTGCAATACCGATATATCAGCTGATATCTTATGAAGATCTACTGTATCTTCGATCTTTAGATATCGATTGATGCAGATTTGTAGATGTAGAATTTAATCAGAAAATTAGTGGATACCGATAGTCAAGTATCGGCCAATTATCGGCCTGTCCGTAAATTGGTCAGATTCTAAATAGAGAGGCTTTTGTTTGACTCTCTCACATTTTGTGGTGTGCATATTGTCATTTCGCTCGATGTCGAGGGTAGAAAACACCTTCTTTCATTTTTTATCTCTCAGATTTTTGCTTTCATGCTTTAAATTGTGTATTTTGTGTACTTTTAAGTGCCTCTTCACAACATCTTTTATACCCCAGCTCACACTTCACTATCAGTTTTTATTTTTGCTTACATTTGATCACGTCTCCTATATTTCCTTTTTCTTTCTTATTTCCATCCTCTTCCTGTCCCTCTTACTGTTTGACAAACTAACAAAATGCTCAGTTTGAAAACAGTCGGTGTCTCATAATTCAGTTATTTTTACCTGACGGTTAATATTTGATACTGATGTCAGTGAACTATAGGTTATGTTGGTGTTTAAGAGAAATACATTGGATTTGTTAAAGTGTAACTCAGACTGGCTCTACTCCAATTTAAACAGCAGTGCTGCAGCTAATGAGAAGTTCTATTAATGATTGAACTCTTTGTCACTGTTATTGATTAATGATCTTTAAAATGAAAATACCTCAAATACCTAAAGTACCTTTTGTCTGAGCTCCTTGTGATGTGAAGGAGTTGGTCAGTGAGAAACTGGGATGTTACTTTGGTAAATTGTGATTTACACTTTGGGAAATTTGTCTTTGTATGTCAGCCCTGTGATTGGCTGGCGGACAGTCCAGGGTGTAACCCCGCCTCTCGCCCATTGACGGCTGGGATCGGCTCCCACGACCCAGAACGGGATAGATAATGGATGGGTGCCTTGGACCTTTAATTCTGCTGCCGTGGTATCAATGGTTTGTTTTTAACTGGTACCATGTGGACGTTTCAAACTCTGATTGAATTTCCTTTTCCGATTACAGCTCTTGTTTGTCAGCGATTAAACCGTCAAACTGAGCGATGAAGAAGTGTTATTGCCTCACGGTTCATTGTCTCACATCTGTCAGTGTGTTCGGTCTAGACTCTCATATTGAGCCTGTGCTGCATCGTATCATCTTCTTCTTCTTCTCTCTCTTATAATTTGTTTACAGCAGCTTCATGTCATAAATAAATGACACAGTTGTCTGTTTCTAACGCCCTGAGACAAATGAGTAATATCTGAGGGGATTAAATGGATCACAGCATGAGCGCTGCATGGTGATTTACTGTGTGTGTGTGTGTGTGTGTGTGTGTGTGTGTGTGCTCCTGTGTCATCTGTCTGTCTGTCTGCTTCTCTGTCTGTCTCCCTCTTCTTCTCTTGTTTAATACCTGTAGCTGCTGGATGAAGGCCTGCTCTGCATACCTACCTGATGGCTTCTTGGCACTATAATAAGTGTGTGTGTTTGTTGTGAATTGGTGTGTTTGTGTGTGTTGTGTGTGTGTGTGTGTGTGTGTGTGTGTGTGTGTGTGTGTGTGTGTGTGTGTGTGTGTGTGTGTGTGTGTGTGTGTGTTTTTGTGCACTCAAAGGCCTATAAATGGACTGGGTGTATCATGTGTTAGAACAGGTTTGAACAAAAAGGGATTTGTTCGTCTGTCAGGGTATCTTTTTTTTATTATTATATAGAATCTGTTTTAATTAAAGCTCTGACAAAAACAGTTAATGACTCTTTTTTAAATTTATTTTAAAGAGTCATTAAAAATAGTTTAACCTCTCGTCTGCTGAGCCGCCCGAGACGACTCAGCGTCAGCTTAAAAGGCCGGCCCCCTGCTCTGTGTACAAGGTTGCCATGGCGACCGCTGCCCGCATGCTGACACACACACACACACACACACACACACACACACACGGACACACACCTCTGTTCTCTCTCTCTCTCTCTGTCACTCGTTCGTCCCTCTTCCTTGACGTGCTGATGTGACATGTCTGTGGTTTTCATGTCCGGCCTTTCGCACCGCCCAGCCAACTTCCACAGCACATCGCTCAGCCACTCCGTTTGTGTGTGTGTGTGTGTGTGTGTGTGTGTGTGTGTGTGTGTGTGTGTGTGTGTGTGTGTGTGTGTGTGTGTGTGTGTGTGTGTGTGTGTGTGTGTGTGTGTGTGTGTGTGTGTGTGTGAGTGCGTGCCTCCATGGCTGCTTGCCTTGTTCCACTTTTAGCAGGAATAGAATTACGGTTACAAATGGTGCTCGTTTTTTTTAGCTCTAATTGGACAAACAGGAAATTAAAGGACAGTTGGAGAACAAACTGGTTTAAGATACAAACCAGTTGTTTTTGGAGAAACAATTCCAAGTTATAGTTTCTTAAATGTAGAGATTTTTCAAAATGTCGTTTAGTCATATGACAAATAATCTGATTAAGTTTTCTTACATTCATTTGAACAGGAAGGACATTTTTAAGATGAGTGTATACACATGTGATCCATCATGCCTCCTGATTTGTTGAATGAAGCTGATGTTGGTGGTCCACTCCTCAGTTTAAACATTTTCTCTGTACGTCTCTGTTAAGGGAGAGTTTCTTGGAAAACGACAGAGAGACAGTTAAACATGACACAAACCAGAGAGAGAGAGAGTTTGTGTATGCTGGGAGTTTACCTGAGGTTTACTCTGTTGTGGAGCTGTAGGTCTGAGGAATGCTGTTAAGGAAACGCTGACGGATGGCTGTGTAAACAACAGATGCACACAAATAAAGCTGGATTGAAGCCAGTTAGAGGTTCTTGAAAAGATGCGTCAGGTCGTCTTTCTGCAGCCAGGTGTTTTTCTGCACCGTTGATGTCATTTAGGAAACATTCATCAGCTCCTTCTTTTCACATTTTTAATGAAAGGTGTTCAATTTCTACATTTTCCCGCCATGTGATTTGGCAAAACTCTTGATAAATCTTTAAATGACACATTTTGGTATTTATTAACTAAAAATTGTGGATTTTTTTCAAAGTAAAAGCTACTTTATACTTTTTTAGTAATTAAAAAAAAACAACAACATTGCACCTATTTTGGTGTGGTAATAGTCTCCTTATGTTTTTTCCTGATTTAATATAAAGAGCTGAATGAATGCAGCAAGATGATGATGTAAAGTCAGTGTTTCAAAGCGCATTACGCAAAAAGTTCCTCGAAGTGGCACTGAAAGCTTTCCAGTGTTCACAAATCATCTGAAAATACAGCTTGAAATGCCTATTACGTAATGACAAAGATGTAAGTCGGCTAATATCTCAGCCTTACTCCGAATGTCTCGACTTCAGCTCGGGGGTAAATGTTATTTATTGGCGCTATAAATATGCCAAAACAAAGTAGAATCAGCGCTGCCACATTTTGTACCTCGAAGGAGTTATCGGTTTCTCGCTCGTACACGTTCATTCATAAATTAGATTTTTTTTTCACATTCTGGAGATTTGATATGTTGAGAGATTATTCTGTCTGGCCCTTCAGGGGGGTTACTGGGTTGTCGTTACAGTTGCAGTGGCTAACGTTTCACTAAAACGCTCAAATAAAGACATGCTAGGTGGTCGTACTGCGGGACGTAGATTTAGCTTGCTTAAGTTTAGTAATAGTGATCGTTAAGGGTTGTAATTTTGAACACCGACATGTGTGATACTCAGTTCCCTTTTCTGGATAACATTTACCAACTTGGCACCTTTTAAATGTTCTTTATCTTTTGTTTTTAGAGGCTAGTTGTAAGCTAGGCTAACGAGCTAGCGCTAGCTGCAGTTTTCTCTCCTTTTATGACTGAATTGAAGTCTAATTGTATTTTTCTTATAATTCTGCACACATAAATTCATCTTTGCCCTTGTAGACTGTCTCTAAGAAGTGATAGTATATAACTGTACTTTTTTTTTCCGTTAGCCTGTTAGCTCGGTTAGCTCGGTTAGTTGTTTGATGCTGTCATGAAAACAGTTTGAAGATTAAACAAAAGACCCTTTATTTCTTACAGTTGTTGAGTGGTTTGTTAGTTCTTCCTTCCTTCCTTTGTCCTGTCTTCTTTCTTTCTTTTAGAGATGCACAGATTTTGAAATAACAATTTAGCGGATAGCCTAATTTCAATACCGATGTTTGTTTCATGACTTCTTTCGGTGTATGCCATCATTTTCCCATTTGACCCGGAAAATGAGTCAGTCTTTTCTGTCTCTCTCAAGCATCTCTTTTATTAGTCAGAATGTGTAGAATAGAGAGTTAGAATCTGTGTTTTCATCCCAGTCCTCGCCCCTCGAGGCAGCGTAGTGACAGCTGTACTCGGCTCGTGATGGAAGGAATGTGAAGAGGACAGAAGGAAAGAGGGAGAGCCTTAAGAGGAGACCGGGGGGTGGAAGGTAGAGAAAGAGTAGGTAAACTCCTCTCTTGAATCTTTTTCTCACAGGTTCGATACTTGAATCTTAATTTTTTTTTAAATTCCCCCTTCATTTCTGTCCTTCCCCCGTCATCCCTCCTCACTTCTTCCTCTGCAGTTTCTTACTTTTGACCAGAGAACAAGTCATGGATTGACATGTCCTGTAGACTACAAACACTTGGCCTCACATTCCTCCCCTCCGTGTCCTGACCTGGCGATTGTCAGAGAACGCTCCCTCCAGTGAAGCCCAACCTTTTTACTGTCAACAAAAGATGTTTAATGAATTTCACCCCTTCTTCTCGGAGGTAAACACACCGCCTTTACAGTTTTGTGTAAGTGCAGTCAAAAGGCCGTTAAACGATCTGAGACTGGAATTCCTCAGCAGAAGGAGGAGGAGGAGGAGGAGGAGGAGGAGGAGGAGGAGGAGGAGGAATTGTATGATTTGGAGGATGAGTAAATGTGGGCAAGTATTATTCAGATCTTTATTTGGGAGGGAGGACAGAGAGGAAACGGGAAGGAATGGAATAAATAAATAAAGGATGGAGATGTTCAAAATAAAAAAATGGGAGGAAGAGAATAAAGGATGTGAAAGGAGCTTTCAAGTCTTCTTCAACACATCATGATATTTATAGTTGGTGTGAAAAAGGCGCCTCTGGGTGTATCCACAAGCAGCCATGTGTATCCACTCTTTTGTCCAGATCTGAAATTTTCTGGATCCAAAAAAAAACAAAGATGGAGACTCCTGGATAAACTTAACTTGAGTCTTCAAAACCAGCGATGGATGTCCCGTTGGCTTTGACCAATCTATAGCTGTTTACACACGCGCACAAAACTCCTTAACAACTTTGTGTGAACACCATGCAGTGTCGATTCTGGAGTCTGTTTGGGCAAAAACTCCACAGGGGGCCCCTCCAAGCGTTCATCGCCATTTGATATAAATAATCGGCCAAAAAAAAAAAAAATAGTGTAATTTTAAAAATAAAATATGAAGAATAATGAAAAGTTCAAATAAAAGACACATCATAATGTAAAGATACCTTAAGTCACATGTGAGTACTGCTATACGGGGCCCCCTTAGGGAGGTTTCCAACTGTCACTGCAAATTTTGCTAATTTTGAGGCGCTGCTGTGGTTTAAAGTTTGTCAGCCATCAGGGGGGCCCCCTATAGGCTTGGGGGCCCCAAGCAGTTGCCTGCCTTGCCTGTTGAAAAGCAGATTCCCAGTGAGGGAGTGGGCGGGGTGATGAAGTTTTTATCATGCGGTGCGATCGTCTGTTTCTTAGTCTTTTCTACTTGCCCGTATGTTGTTTTCCACTGTTTTGTTTGAACTATGAATTTGCCTTATGCTGTCAACTCAACTCAACTCAGGACGATTTCAAAGTCAGGCGGTCTAAAGAAGCAGAGGAGGGTTTTCTGGCACAACATAACAAACTTCTAAGGTGCATGGAGAGTGAACGGATTGAAGACGTCAAAAAGATCCAGCAACACTTGTGGAGGGACGAGTTTCGGCTTGTGGCCTTCAACAGAGTCATCATGAAGTTAATAAAGTTCATCGTCAAGCTACAAAATGTTGCTGGAGCTTTTTGACCTCTTCAAGGTCAGGCTGTCTGATATATTTTCAATAATTTTTTGGAGTGGAAAGGGCTTGTTGTTCAGCCGAGGAGAAAATAACTCGTCACTCTTATCCTTCTGCAGGATGTTTCATTGAACTACTTGCTGATTTTTTTTTTTGTTGCAAAACAGTAACAAGAAGGTAACATCTGAGCCTCGCCTTCTTGCTTTGGGAATTCGACCTCTTCATTCGAACTGTTAGGGATTTAAAGAAGTAATAAACAGATCCAATAGATAACCTTTAATGTTCCCTCTCTTAAAGCTGACTCATCCCTCTGTTATCATGTCTAAAAATGACACAGACACACACACACACACACTGAGCCAACAGTTCAGGAGCAGATTAGGAGGACTACTGCTTTGACCTCTAACCCCTCGTCTCATTTTAGATCTCGGACGCAAACACGCCCCTGGGAGCTCTTCTAAGACCACTTACTTTTGAGGTCATTCAAAAAAATGAGCTAAACTCTGAAATGATAGAGGTTGGCCATTTTTTGGCTGCAATCCAGACTCATTAAAACATATTTTGATCATGTTGTCACGCAGGATCTCGTGCAGAAGTAGCCTCATGACTCGACTTCTGCTGCCAAGCTAGATTTGAAGATACATGACCTGCCGATTTTTTTTATTTTTTATTTTAAAGACTTGGAAGTTAATTATTCATCCGGCTACATGTGCTTAATCATCACGAAACTGGTCACCAGTTATGTCTTAAACTGTATATTTGTATCCCTCCCCCACTCATGTCTCCCCCGACTGCGTGACTCAGACAGATAGGCAGTGAATCCGACACTCCTCTCTCCCCCTGAGCCCGGGCCATCACTGCATCTCAGTTATTTTAAACCAAGAGCAGCAATTAGAGCCAGCAGGGTCGTCACCGTCATTAAAATAGAGCTTCCATGACTCATCATTAACATTGTGAAACAGTTTGGTTTTGTTTGGTTACCATAACGATTTGGCTATGTATTCTGTACATTGAATTTTCAGAAAATGTTGTCAACTATGGAGTAGGATTGCAACGATTCACCTGCATTGTCATCAAATATTGAAGACAAAAGTAGTTGCCGAAGACGATGAGATGGTCTTTTTTTCATGCGTTGCACTTACATAACATTGTTTTTTCTGGATCAAGGTCGAGCCCTCTTGCATCCTTACAATCTCTGCTGAAAGTTGCATGTGCAAAAAACAGCGACCTGGGCGACTGGAACCTAAAAGTTCTCGCTCTACCTGCTTGCTAGCTTATCGTGAAAGCACGTCGGTAATTTAAGAGAAGGCGTCTTGAACGTCCCTCATTTCAAGAGTCCAAAGTTTGAGCTGCACTGTGGCTGCTTTCTCCTTTACATTTCCCAGTCCCTCAACTCAAACCTTTCCCCTAGATCACTACTACCACTAAACAGTAGAGCAAACTCTAAGCATATTACCAAGACCTGGAGATCATATCCCATGATATCACAACTGTCCTGAAGCTAACAGTCAGACTTTCTAACTTGTGTCTGAAATCAGCTTTAACGAGCGTCTGAGTGTCTGAAAGATAAAAACGGACCACTGAGCAGAAATCATGACCTCATCTCCTCGGGGTTTCCATGCAAATATGAAGAATGAGACGCTTCAGGGCGAGTCTTTACGCTGAGTGATGTACACACACAGACACACACAGACACACACACACACACACACACACACACACATCAGGCATGTAAGTGTGTGTATGCACTGAGGGTCTAATTTGATAATTGCTGGTGCAGCATGCCCGTGCAGCGTTCAACATAGCTCTATAGCTCTCTGTTGGTATGTCTCTCACACACACACACACACACACACACACACACACACACTCCAGTTCCAAAAAGCTGCTGTTATCTTAGCGCTTTGATCAACTCTTGTCCATTGAATCAAAGTCACAGCGTGCGCTTCACTGCAGATTCGTACAAATGGTCCCATGTTTAAGCAGAGGTTCAACATGTGCTCGATCATGACGTCCTTCATGTTCAGTCATAAACACTGAAACACTGATAATCACGCAGCAGATAGAACCTGTTGGTGTCTTTAGCAGCTTGTTCAGAATGAAGCTTCAGCATAGGGAGTGAATGTTGTTTCGTCAAAAACAGTTGTATGTGCGGTTCGTTTTGTAGGTAGTAACAAGAGGCGTTACAGTGGAGAGACAGGATCAGCTGAGAAAGCTGGGGAGCGCAGCGCTGTGTGTGTGCATGTCTTGACTGTGTGTGTTTATGTGGAGCTCCCGCTGTGTCAATGAAGACAGCTTACAAAATAGAATTTGGAGGACAAGGGTGCTTGCTTTTAATGGATAAATCGTTGCATTTAGCTTTATTTCTGCAAGACGCAGTTTGAAGTTACAGTGTCACTACAAGAATGACATGTGGGAAAGGAGCCACAGGTCGGATTCAGACCCGTGCCGCCTGCTTGGAAGACTCTGTACATGAGTCGGGCGCACTAACCTCTAGGCTACCGGCGCCCCAACTTCCATGGATTTTGTCCTAGATGCACCTTTTTGTTTTTGGACTACCATCATTTTCTATCATTTAAATTATGCGGGGTGACATGCAGCAAAGGGCCGAGGTCGGATGCGAACCCACAGCCGCTGCTACTGCCTCTGTACACGGGGCGCGCGGCATAACCGCTAGGCTATCCGATGCCACAGGGACATTATTTGTGATGAGATATTTTGACTAGAAATGACGCCCAGATATTCTTCACTCCAAATATTCTGCTCGTAGGAATGCTCGTGTGTCAGAGAACAATCTTCACACGTCATCCTGACCCCCCGTTCAGAGCTGTCACTCGTCAAGTCCGTTTGTCTAAATACCCACAATCCCCTCTGGGGTTGCAGTCGCCCCCCTTTAAGTCCGGTCTGATGGACTCGATTGACGTTTTGAACTTAACTACCTGTGATTTGTTTGTGAACCTCAGGACGAGCTCTGAGTGACGGCGGAATCGGGTGATCGACGATTTTTTGGGGGGTTGTTAAATTCCTGGCGTTAGACGTGCCGTTTCAACCAATGGGGCGAGAAGAGGAGACAGAGGAGGCAGTGACGGTGGTGGTGGTGGTGGGGGGGGGGGGGTAACTGTACGTTCAAAACAAGCAGCTAGCGTGACGATGGAGGCGGGTAAACAAATGTCCCTCACGCTATCCATCCATCCATCTGCCATCCATTCCTCTTGTCACTCTCTCTCACCTTTTAACACCACTCATCTGTCTCTCTTTTGCCCTCCCCACCCCCCAACCCTTGCAATTTTTTCCTCAATCCTCCCCCCCCCCAAAAAAAAAGTGTCAAACATTTCAAAATGTAAGCTCCTTTGATGTGAGAAATGTACTGTTTTTCCCAGTCTATATTGTTTGTAACCAAGTGGACTTTCTGCCTAAGGGGGATTTGAGGAGGTCAAAAGAGCATTTTGATATTTCTTGATATTTTCAAGGAACAGAGCTCCTGTGAGGAGCAGACTGAAACTGCATACTGATGCTTTTTAATGAACTACAAAAACAGACAAGACCACCAAACTGCCTGGATATCCTTTCCCTGTTCTGCAGCGGCATCCAAACATTGTAATAAATCATATGCTGCTTTTTAAACATGGAATAAAACCACCCTTTGAATTCGTCCTCGCTCAATTTTCCTCTCGTTTCTTCTTTTCTCGTATCTCTCTTTCGTTCCTAGAAACCTCTGATTTGTGATGATAAGCCCCTCAGGCGCTATTTTGAGGAGGATTAGTCTCTGGGTCCGTGATGACCGACCTCCACAGGAATTTTCTGTACATTGTGTAGCCGCTATAGCCACACTTTGACACGTGTAACACACACACACACACACACACACATACATATAGTATGTCAATACATGTCACTCAGCAGAGCTTATACATGTGCTGTTTGCCGCAGGTTTACACAAGCCCGACAACACCACAAAGATAAGTAAAGACAGATTAAGATCCATCTTTCGTTATCTCCCTCAGTTAGCTTTTCTCTTTTAGTTCCCCCCTCCCCGCTACATTAACGGGATTGTTCCACCGCCTGTTATGTTTCCTGCCATGTTTTATTGTTGGTTTTGACTTCAGCAGCTGTGATTTACGCCGCTCATCGAGCATGCAGCACGGCTTTGTTACACAATGTGTGATTTAGAAACGTGTCAGAAAACGTCGAGCAGGTAACGTGCCGCGGCAGGTCATGTGTGCGTGCAGCAGAAAAGAAACCATGGACGAGTGTGAATTCCCCCATCTTTAAGTTAATCGTGCGTATATTCACTCATAGTATTCTGGGCTCTATTGCTTTTTTGTGCACTAGTGCATAAAAAATATTTTCTTTTCTTGGGGGAACACGCTCATGGAACTTCTTTCCAGCTACGGTTGGCAATCGCCACTTTTGAGTGTGTGTGTGTGTGTGTGTGTGTGTGCGAGACTTCTTTCTTTTTCAGAATCCCAGTTTTTTTGTATTTTGCATGCATCCAGTAATTCTGCCGATTGAGACGGTAAGAACTGAATGCAAAGACGCCTGTCACCTTGACAACGAGTGGCATCTCTTGGTGCCTGATGCTAATTTGCTACCAGAAGCTAATAAGTTAGCAAACTCCTTGAATCATGGCAGGATACCTCTCTGGACTCTCTGAATTTGAATGCACCCCCTGAAAAACAGAAGATTTTAATCTTTTAAAAAGCCTGAGTACTGTTGATAGGTACATATCAGATATTAGAGTTTGAAAGGATTCAAAGTATTGAACGTTTTTGGCAACCTTATGATAAACAGTTCATACTTTATATATAAAAGCCCCCCATAGGAGACTGTTTGTGCTGTATAGCGGCGTTAAATAAAGTTGTATACTGTCATCCGTTAGCCCGTGACACATGTTGTTTGGGCCATGTTACATTTCAGGAACATGAATGGATTTTTTTTTAGCTCCAGTGGTCGAGTGACTGATTTATAAAGGTTGCCCACAATCTGTTTTGGATGCCCTATCCAGTGTGGGTGGCACTTTTCACACGCTCATGAGGAACTCCATGAGAAATCAGCAGTGTGTGTGTGTGTTTGTGTGTGTGTTTGTTACAACTCTTTACAGTATTTTTGGGAGAAAAAGTACAAGAACCTGTTCCATATGTTACCCTAAACGTTGGTTTGAAAACTTCTCACATCATATATTTATCTCTAAACAGGTAGGATTATCCACTCTTCCAAGGATGGAAAGTTTCCCTGTCATGTATAAGCCTGATTCTTCCCAATGAAGCCAGCAGCGAGGAAGAATTATTCTGGCAAAGAAAGTCTCATCCTTCTCCAACAGTTTAACACTGTTATGATTTATTGCCCATTTTGCTGGAGGTGTTTATGTGGCACAGGGCTTGGTAATGATTTAAACAGTGTTTCTCAATATTGGCCACACAATGATATGATAGAACTACCTCTACCTTGGAATTTTAAAATTCAGCCACATAGGTTAGGCAGATTTTAACACAACCTTTTCCAAGTTGGTAAAGTACATTTATTGGATCACAAAGCTGCTGTCAATTATAATTTGCAGTAGAGCCATCCATCTGTGCTTTACTGGTGGTGGCTTGTCGTTTAAATGTGCAGGAGATAATAATGAATGCAGTGCACGCAAACCATTTTCATCTGTCTTTAATTGGCAGCTGGTATGTTTAGTGGAAATGCATCCAGATAGTGGGAGGGGACCCGTATTTGACTCTCTGACAACTTTCTGTTTACAAGCCTTTTCCTCATATGTTGCTATCTCGTTCTGTTAAAAGACACAGAGACAGAAAGATTATGCAAAATACTGTCAATTTAACTTTGGATTTAATGTTTAAGCACGATTAAAAGTTGCTAAAGTCTACATGGACCATGAATATCTCAGCCCGATTTCATAGCACTCCATCATACCGATGTTGAGAGACTTTCAAATCAGCCCAAATGTCAGCCAGCTGGTGGCGCTAGTGGAAAAATCCAGGGATCACCGAATTTGGTAGGATTGATCCTCTGGGGGACATGAATGTCTGTACCAATATCTGTACCAATCCGTCATGTAGGTGCAAAGATATTTAACTGAACAAGCGTTAACTGGGAATTTCCAGGGGTACTGGATGAATATAGATCTGCAGGCATTGGCAAAAAGATTAAACACTTTAACATCGTGCTAAGGACAGTCAGGGGAAGAACTAAGTTAATTGGATGTATTCTCTTGGGAAACATGAATGTATTTACTTGCAATAGTTTGGGATGACAACTGACAGACCCACTTTTCCTTGGAGGCATGGTGCAAGAAAGCTGAAGAAAGAGGAAAATAGTTACTGTAGTAAATTTCTTTTCTAGTCTATATTAATCTGTATGTTTTTTTAAGGGTTTAGTAGCAACTTTCCAAGATGTTTAAGGCTTTATGTTTGGAAAATAGGGAAAAAGGCAATCAGTGCAAGAATGCTTAATTGTATAATCTCTTTAAAAGAAAGTACTGCTGCTACAATATGTCTCAGAATGATTGCCTTGCCCTTTAAATCAAAGTACAGAGTTTATGTAGAAGTTTGGTTATATCCTTTAGGGTATATTCCTCTGCCATGCACTCTGTGGTAAAAGCCTTTGTGGTGTGACACAAGTGTTGGTAGGAACTTCATCCGTGACTGATCATATAGAATGATCTCTCAGCATGTCACTGGCATCGGCTCATTTTGCATAAAAGAAAAGGCGGAAGAAAGACCAGGGACCCAAAGGAAATCTATAGAATACCAGGTCCCTTTACGATGCAATGATAGTGCTGGAATCTGGCTATGAAGACGTAAGGCTGCAGTTCATTCCAACTTGGTTGCGAATCGCCCCTCCAACCAACTAACCTCTAGATATACTCATGATCACATACAAGGCTTTGTCCAATCACACGTGATGAATCCGTCATACATCCCCCCTCCCCCACCACCTCTCTCTCTCTCTCTCTCTCTCTCTCACTGTGCCCCAGGTCTGTGATCTCTGCTAGTGACCTATTTCCCCCATTCATGCAGACAAAGGGGTGCCAAGTATGTACACACAAACATATGAAAACACATGGGAAGACTTCACCCTAACATGCACACCTCCCCATGCATTTTCCATTGGCATGCAGCATTAGAGCCACTATGAGATGTCAGCAGTTCACTGAACTCCAAGTCAAATGGTTAGACTGCTCACATATTGGCTCTGGCACTTGACTAGGAATCTGGACAGAATGGGAACACATGCTGTGGTAATTATGAACTGCCATAAAAATTAAGATATGGATTATTGTTTTCAAATTGCATCTTTGGTTTTTGATGTTTCACCTTGCATAGAATAAGGTCCAATAGTAACTAGCCACTCGCCACCTACCTAGGTGAAGTCTTACATCCTGTCAATCAATTGATTCTCCCCCCAGTGCTTGTACACTGGTACAAGGACAGCAGCCCAAGTAAACCGCCTAATCCAGCTATATGACATGAGACATACTGTACTGATTGTTAGGACAATGAAATTGAAAAAAGATTCACCTTTTTTCAAAGCTGGATTACGAACCGATTCATGACTACACAATCAGAAACAAATAGAAACACAATACTAGTGGTACTGTTACAAACTTGTTTACAGGTTTATCCAGGCCACCAGTCAAACTGCTACCAACAGTTGACCTTGACCAAAACTGGAACCAACCAAAGTCTTCAGAGGATGGGACTAGGTCTTAAATTACAGCCCAGGAAGGAGTTTACTCTTCTGACTTTATAAAGTTGAAAAGTCTTTGAAAGTCTACAGCTGATGAATAAAAATGTTTGAGGTTAGTGTTTACATTTCAGGGTCTGCTAAGTACTAGTTGGCAGAAATCATAATTTAGCACGTTGGAAAAAGAAGGGTTTGATTCATTCAAGGTCAGCAAGTATTGAACATTCTTGTGTATGTATGTTGCGTAGGGGTCAGGAAGGGATGCACATGTTTAGGCAAGACAAATGTTCTGGGGATTAGTGATAAGATAGGGAGGAACAAGATGTATGATTACAATGAATAGCAGTCTTTATCGCTGTGAGAAATGATTTCCACTTTTCCCGCTCAGATACGCATGCAGAGCTTTTTACTCATATCTGGCAACCATTGTTTCTATCCTCCTGGGTGGCCTTGGTGTATCCACCTACACGAGGGAGCCTAGCTGTCAAGGCATCAAACACACACACATTCACACTCTCTAGACACACACCTTTACTCCTTCAGTGCTTGTAAATCACTCAAAGTACCAATTAATTGCATCCTTGTATGCTCAGTTCTTAAGTTATTCCCAATCACAACCAAACAAGCGACAGAAATCTCCTCAACAAGAACAGCACACTTAGTCAATTTTAGTTGCTTTTAAACTTTTAAACATTTTTTTTGTCTATATTTTGTTTTTGTAAGAGAAGTAATGTAGTCCAGGCCTTGCCATGAAATAAAACATGTAGTCCAGCCTTTCGGACTGGGACAGGAATGTAGGCCCAGTGAGCCGTTTAAGAGTCAACTGTATGTAAATCTTCTTACTGAAGTGCTCTTCAATAGATCTATGAAGCCAGCCTCACAAAGCTCTTTAAGGGGACTCCAGATTAAAAAAACGTAAAGATTTAAAGCAACCTGACACTTACTGGGTCATAGGTAGCACGCATTGTGCAAAAAAAAGGGGCCAATTAACCCTTTTCTGCCTCCTTCACTAAGGCCCTCACAATACCCCAGCCTCTTTAATAACTACAATCCCACCATTCATGCGGCCCTTAGTCTCAAGTGAAGCTAACGTACACCTGTAACCGTACACAGGTAATGCTAATGCTAATCTGTTAAGCTAGCGTTGAAGCTAGTGTTTCCCCGTTTCTCCCTTTTGTAGAGAAAGGAGCAGACGTGTAGCTTGCTAGCTTTGAGCGTTAGCAAGAGAAGAAACATACTTTGTTAAATAATGTGCTTCTCTGTTAACCTGTGGATTGTTGATCGTATTGTTTTTATCTATTGATTCAAGACGGATTTCTCCAAGGGGACCATAAAGCATATCTTACTGTATCATACCATATCGTACCTTATCGTATTGTAGTCAAACTACATATTTCAGACTAAAGTGTATATGGACAGCAAACCATTCTCCGTCTTTACCCCTACCAGCATTGTCGATTTGGAGACTCAAAGCTACATTTGATTAAATCTTTTACTGACCACTTGCTGTGCAGGCTTACACCTAACTGTTCTTCATGTCTCTTCTTTTTAGCACATGACACAAGAGTAGGAAAGCCACGGACTCGTTCAGGGAAAGACAGAGAGCGTATATGGACAAGGCGACTTTATTTCTCACATTCCTTAATTTTTTGACACAACCCTGCATTCAAAACGTGTTGGTTGTCACATGAAGACAGGTGGGTGAACATCATGTTTCCATCAACTAGAATCACCTGTCTCTCTTACATTCCTACACTACACCCCCTGATCTACAGTATGTCTTCCTTCAAAGCATTTGTTTCAGCACTCTGGTGTGCTCGCTCTCTGACCAGCAGCAGGTCCCTGACCTACAAAGTCACCAGGTTTTCACAGTTCCCCAGGGGCCCCTTAAGCCCCTCACATGGAGCAAAGTGGTGTCTGGGGACTGCTCTGTTTAAAAAAAAATCCTCAAAGGGTACCACCGTCTTTGTTTGTGTGTGTCTGTGTGTGTGTGTGTGTGTGTGTGTGTGTGTGTGTGTGTGTGTGTGTGTGTGTGTGTGTGTGTGTGTGTGTGTGTGTGTGTGTGTGTGTGCGCGTGTGTGTGGGTGGGGTGCCTGAGAAAGACAATGTGTATGAATGTGTGTGGCCTCTGGTCCAGTAAAAACCTGCAACAGGTTACAATCCATCTCACTCAGTTTGTGTCGACATACCGCTGCTCCTTCAGCTAGAAACCCATCCGTCCTTTTGTGAGGGCTGTGTGTGCGTGTGTGTGTGTGTGTGTGTGTGTGTGTGTGTGTGTGTGTGTGTGTGTGTGACCCCCTGTAGAGTGGAAGAAGATGAGCAGTGCATTGTGATGTGCTGTTTTTACCGTAGCTAAGGAGAGAATAGCATTACCATTCTAAAAGGCCTGCTGTCTTTCGCTGTTGGAGGGGGGTGTAACGGGGTTTTCTGCTCCCCTGTTTGAGCTGCTTTTACACACTGCACTACATCGTGTGTGTGTGTGTGTGTGTGTGTGTGCCCAATGAGAGGAATGAAGTGAAGGTTTAAAAAAAAAAAAAAGCAGCAGAGCAGGTAACAAGAGTGAAGTGATGTCAGGAGAAGAACGAGTGACAGACGGAGGGACAGAGCGAGGCTGAGTTCAAAGACAAAAAAAGATCCAAAGAGACGGCCGTATATCTGTCACTGTCTTTGTTTGCAAAGGTCATGGACCGATTCAGACACACATACACACACACACACACACACACACACACACACACACACACACACACACACACACACACACACACACACACACACACAGCTGACCTCGGTGTGCTGTGTGCTTTTATTTATTAGTTTTCAGAAAGATGTTTTTGTCTGTATTTATGTGTGTGTGTGTGTGTGTGTGTGTGTGTGTGTGTGTGTGTGTGATTGTTCCTGCCTTTCTATCTTTGTGAGGACCACTGTTGTGTTGTGTTGTGTGTTTGGGTGCAGTCTCAAGCCGGCGACTAAATAGCCCCACATCAACTCAATTTATTGACCTTTTTGCATCACTATGAAAAGCCGTAAATTACGGGGGCGATCCCCATCAGCTCCTCCCCCCTTCTTTCTTCTCCCCCCCCATCTCCCCCTCCCCCGCTGTCTGTCCATCTTTTCTCTCTCTCTCTCTCTCTCTCTCATCCTTTCTTTCTTTCTTCATCTGTCTGTGTCAGGGCGCCAGGGAACATTCAGAGGGCAGTGAGTCGGGGCAGAGGGCTCTGACAGGAGGAAGAAAGGGTTAAAATGAAAGGGAGGAAGACGAGAGAGAAGGGAGGAGGAGGAGGAGGAGGAGGAGGAGGGGAGGGGGCGATAAAAGAGGAAAGGGAGAAATTTCACATCAGAAAGTAAATCGTTCATATCCATTAAAGGTTTTTATTTTTGGCTTTTTATGCCTTTATTTTAGAGACAGGACAGATGAGAGAGTCAGAAATCGGGAGAGTGAGTGGGAAATGGCACGCCGGAACAGAGACGCAGGTTGGACCTGCACCTGGGCAGCCCGCCCGGAGGACCACAGCCTCGGCACATGGGGTGCACACTTACCACTAGGCTACCTCAGCCCCCTTCCTATCCAAACTTGAGTGACACAGAGAGAGAGAGAGAGAGATAATAGATGCGTTTTTAAAAATCATTGCATCTCTTTTGCCAATAAACCATCCTGTTTCAGCAATCGCTTATTCTCATTCCTTCTTTTTTCAACCTTCACTTCTTCCTTCCTCATTACCTTACATCTCCTTCATGTCTCCTTCCCTCCCTCTCTCCTCCTCTCCTCCTCTCTCACTATCTCCCTCCTGAATCTCGGACCTGCAGGCCGTGAAGATGTACTGACGCGTTCAACACCTTTTATCTTGAAACACTAACCAGATCTGATCTAATCATGGTGCAATCAGTGTGTGTTTGTGTTTGTCGGTATGTGTGTGTGTGTGTGCGTGTGTGTGTGCGCGTGTGTGTGGGGGGGTGTGAGTTCAAAGACCTACACATCACCTATCACCTGCTCCAGGTAATTAAGCTCATTTCAGCAGATGTCCCACCGTGGAGTTAAAGGAGCGTAATTACAGAGGTATTTAGAGAAAACAGACTCTCTTTCTGTGTGTGTGTGTGTGTCTGTGTGTGTGTGTGTGTGTGTCTGTGTCTGTGTCTGTGTGTGTGTCATACAGTTAGACTAATTGACAGGAGCTGAGTTGACAGTCAGAACTGTTCTTCATGTTAACTCCAGTGGGGGTTACTTCAGAGCACGCTCCTGTTTATGGAGCCTCAGGTTAAAATATCAGGAATACATACCTACATGCAGATATACACGCACGCACACGCTGTCACTCACTTTACATACATGTGCAATTACCCTCGCTCATTACATTGATGGATTTTTGTTGATGCACATGGTCACTGCAGAGCTCGAGGTTACATGTTCTGTATGTGTTCTTGTTTCTTTCGCTGCATCTTTGTACACGGAGCGACGTGAGAGCGACAACAGGACGGGCTGAAAACTTTACGACTAATTTCTAAAAAAAGAAAGGTGACACCACACAAACAACCGTGAGAGGAGCAGGTGGGATGCCCCTTGGTAGTGTGCCAGGATTTGCACAATTTGAATACAAGCTGGTTGCACATTTTTTTGCGTTTATTGGAAGGGACATCTGAACAGAGACAGGAAATGCCAGGAGGAGAGAGTAGGGGACGACATGCAGCAAAGGACCACAGCCTTCATTGTTTTGTTTCCCCAAATGTTCCAACGATTCGAGCAATCCGCCTTTACCTTTTTTACACTGTTCCCGACTCCTTCCAAATGTCCCACCTGAGCTTGTTTTTGGTTGCTAACGTAGCGCTCGTTTTAATTGCAGATGTTGCACTACAGTAAGGATTGTTATTATTATTATTCTGCTTCTGTTGTGGTAGTCCTTGATGGGATGGGGTGACAGATTTACATCAACTGTGATGATTGACAGCTATGCTTATGGGATCTGAAAGCGAAGAGAGTGATGGTATGAAAGTTGTGTATCCCTTTTGCGAACACACATTTTGCACATATTGGTGAAACCTCGGCGTGTGCAGGCAGCTCAATGAATTAGTAGAAATGGAAAAAAAATGTGGAAGGTTAAAAGTTTGAGACAGATAACCAAACATACACAAGCACATGCTCAGACACTTCACCCTTAAGAAATACAGGATCTGGCCACACTGACACACATGCAGGACATTTTTAGATTGCAATGGTGCAGAGCGACAAGTCTGAAAGTGATATAGGCACAAACATCGAGCCGCTGATTGGTCCAAGAATGGCATGTCCACACAGCAGAGATGCTCAGCAGTGAAGTACACCGGGATGCCACTATTTGCAAATATCACCTTGTGTATGTTTGAACCTGTCTGCAGTTCCAGATGGTCACATTCAAGTGTATCAGGACGATTAAAGTACTCCTAGTTCAGTTGGCAATCACCCCAAAAAAGAAAGTGTAGAGACTTTTCAATGCTTCTCAGTGATGGCGTAATTGTGTCTCTGGCGCTGACGTAAAATAAAACAAACCGTAAAAAGGAATTTGCAGATGCTGTCTGACCCACGTCTGGCATGCGGTGCTTTTAAGCTGGCATGGAAAGATGGTCGTGTGCACAAAAGCTACAAGACATACAGGAAAACACACACATCAAAGGTTTCGAACAGACAAATTCTACAGTTGAATGCATTACATTCCTGCTTTGATTGGTCGAGGCATGAAGCACAAATATGCACAGACAGGAAATTTACCTTGTGTGTCTTGAATTCCCGTTTTTATAGGTATTAGGCTAAAACAAATATAACAGATGCATCTGCACAGAGAAATGTCCAGGTGGACATCTACACAGGTTATGACCCACCGTCTGTGCACCTTATCCTTCTCTCCATCTCGGCGATGAACTATATGGCTCCATGTTGGCATGTATTAAGAATGTTATTAACAAGCACTCCATGTCTGGGAAACTCCTCCTGTTAATAATATCCAATCATCATAGTCATCATCATTCACAGGCACATTAATCTTCATACGTAGTTATCAAGACAAAGACAATATGACAACTCAATGGAGGTTGTTGATGCCAAGAAACACTTGAAAATTGTAAACAATCATACATAACAAATTGGTTGAAGTTTAAATGGTTGTTGGAGTCAACAAGAGAAATGGGAAATGCCAAAAAGCTTTTGTGACTTGTCAATGAACGTGTACATTTTTTCTCTCAGACAACACCTACCCAAAGCATACCTACTCTTTCTACTAATTATGTATTTACATGGCTAGATAAACAACATATTACCACTGTCTTTGGGTCATTGGATCTCTTGGATGGGGAAGACCAAGGCGGTAATGACTTCTGAGAGATTAACGTTGTCCTGCCCCTAAAAATGGGCGTGATATTTACTGGTTTGGTCTGTTAACCAAAAAAAAAAGTTTCTTGCAGAGTCATAGTTCAATGGTGCCCCTAGTGGTGAAAATCTCTACATGTTGCCTTTACGTTTGGCCCAAAAGGTTGGTAAAAATACAAGAACTGAAGTTCAGTACTTAAGGTAAAGATGCAGGTTGTTGGGCAGGTTTAAGTAATTCTTTCAGGCCTCTCATTTCCAAGCGAGTAGATCTTGACCCATTATAAAATATTACAAGGCAACAACTTTGAAATCTTAATTAACCAGAAACCAGTAGCTAGGTCTTTAAAAAAATGCCTCAGATGAATTACAGATTGAGGAGTTAGTCGGCCTTTATGTATCATTCCCAGTTTATTTTGAGAAGCCAGACACATTAGGGAAATGAGTGCTTTTTTACCAAATATGGTGTTATTGAAGTGGAAGAGGCTGACCTGTGCTGACTTACTTATTTATTGTATGACTTTTAGGCAGCTCATGTCAGCTCAGTAGTCCTAACTTCAACAATGACTCCCATCAAAGAGCAGCATCCCACACATTTCTAAATCTCTTCTTCAACAGAAAACTCAAATACTTTGGACCACATCCCTTCTTCACTGTCCCTTTGAATTCCTCAAATTCCCAGATTTTAAAATGTTGAGTTCCAATATGAGGTTTGTCCAGACCTTTAATCCAGTTGATTACCTCTACCCCCCCCCCAACAAGACATTCCTGACCTCTTCCATCCACTGGGATCCGCTCCAGTGGAAACCCAGTTCTCCTTGCTGTCATTCCTCCCATTCCTCCTCCTCTGGTCCTTCCTTCCTCTGGTTCAGTGTCAGGGAATTGGAGGAAGAGATGAAAGGTGACGGACATGGAGATGGAGGCAGAGGAGGATTGTGTTGTGATGATACCAAAATTTTGACTCCTGCATTGGTTTGGTTTTTTCCCTTTAAAGTGTGCTGACACTATACAGTTTATGCTTCCTGTAGAAATGTAACTGAGATGGCATTTTAGTATATATCGACAGAAATGTAATTCTGCCAAACAGGGGGGGTTAGCGGTAAGACAATGTGTTCGAAAGGCGTCAAGGAGGCAGCCTAGGGTGTTGTTGGCAAGGGTTAGGTTTACCGGGTAAGCTTGTTAAACTAATACAAGACGATGTTGATCTTCAGCAAAAACATATCCAACATGCCAATTAGTAACCTAAAGATGTTGAAGAGTTGTTAATGTCACACTTAAGGCTTTATTGTTGAAAGAGAGCCAGCAGCCATGCTAACAGTAGCTGCAGCAATTGGAGGGCCAATTCTCAGGCTGTCAAGTATGGTCTAATGTGGAACTTGAGGAGTTTGAAGTGCAGCTGCTGTCAGCTTGCCGTAACCCTGAATTGAACAAGTTGCAGGGGTGAGGTTGCCTTTTTTTTATCTTTATACTTGATGCACTCTTGCTTATCAAGTTTTGGCCCCGATTGAGTTCTTGGTAGTGCTCACTCATTTCATTGGGTACCATATTCAGTACCAAGTTTGGTAGCATTACAACATTGTCTTGTTCAGTGAACACACATTGGCACGCATCTTTGAATATCCATTGGTTTGAAGCAGAAAAGTAGGTAAATTCTTCTCAGACCTGTTTTTCCATTCCAAATATTTAAAAAAGTTGCTGGAAACTTCTAAGGACCTTCAAGGTCACTTCAACCCTTGAAATGAAGCTGCAGTTGAGAAGGAAAGTAGCTGATGGATTGGGTGAGGAAATGAAAGAACGTACACTTGTTTGTTTCAAAGGGAAAGTGGGTCAGGAAAAGCAGCTGTGTGTTTGGGGTCTTGATGCTTCCCTGCTGACACACACACAAACACAATCAGGACTACACTCACTTCTTCCATACACTCGCTAAGTGATGAGGGACAGCTATGTACGACTCTTGTCCTGTCATGTAAGTCGTGAGGAGATAGAGGAGACTCGTAAGATAGAGGAGACTTATAAAATAAAGGGAATGTACGTCCAACACACACTCACACACATTTGGCAGCAGTTGGGTTGATGATTACGATACAACCTCGCGCATGTTAAGTTTGAATTCTTAATCTTAAAATGTGTAACGTTATCTTGAATTGAATTCTTCAAGAATGAAGCTGACGGCTGGTTTAAATGCCCCTAGAAATATTTGGCACTTAGTGACGTGCATTGCTCTGCAGGTTAACGATATCAAGTTGGTCTTCCGAGTGCGGTTTAACGTTAGCAGTGCTAGCCCAGCAAGCCTTCGATCATCCTCGAGGGGTAACGTCCGCTTGCTCGTGCTGAATATGGTTAGAAATTGCTTCCAGTCAAGTTGTCATACCCCAGCTCACTTCTTGTGCTGCTTCTGCAAGATGCCATCCTCGCTGTAGTACGGGAAAAGCAGGTTCACTAACCTGAGCTACACCTCCCTCTCGTGGCCGGTGGCTGCGTTACAGCTTAGACACAACATTTAACCGACATTGTGGATCTGCATCAATGAAAATATGAATAATTGGTTTGACCGACTTTAATTAATTACAGAACAATTTGAGGGGCTGTATGAATTGATCTCAGTTTGGATGGAGAAATAATTATTAGAATACCTCAAATTGGCAGGTATGTATTTTTAATATAATGGGGAAGTGCAAAAAAAAGACTCTGGATTTCCTTTTTGTTTTTTCTTTTGATTTTATCATGATAATGGTTGCTAAGTCACTGTACATACTATCTACTGTTCACTTGTGTAAGGAGCTGGCAACATACATTTTGTCTTTGTCCCAGCCTCTTTCCCGATATTGATTGTGAAACTTTTGGGGAAAATTGCAAAATTCTGAACATAACCATGGAAAGAACGTAAGAGAAAAAAAAATTAAATGAAAAACCATTCCAGTGCCGACTAGTGAGGTTCAGTGAAGTTGGTTCAGTTGTCCCAAAGATAAGCATGCCTCAGTGGCTCTCCAAGGTGGTATCTTATGAAACAGGAGCACTTGCATGCCTTCTTTTCTCTTCTTTACTATGTATCCCTTCTTTAACCCCTGTGTTCCAGACATGCTAATGTTGGGCTAAAGACACACATTGGTTAATAAAATAGTGGTAAGACTAATGTGTCTGGGTGCTCACAGTTCAGCCATTCACATCAGTCATTTTAAACACAGTGTAGGACGAGTGGAGTACCTGAGGTGTACAAACTAAAACACCTGGTTTGGTACCGTCCTTTCCTTCCTGGTTCCCACAATCAATTTGTCTCTGTCATGGGAAGTCTTCTTCAGCCGACTCACCTTCGGCCTCAGTGGAAGAGGGAACACCTGGAAGGGGAATCATTCAGCTTATTATCCACTTGATTGATTTTGTCAGACTGTCCTCCAAAAAAAAAAAAAAAATGGCAGTGCAGGTGTGTGCAGTGCAGTATCTTGATGGGAGATATAAACATACATAAACAGAAACACAAATGGTTGGTGAACACTTAGATCTGGAGATGTGGCACAGTGCGGTTATATTGTAAAACAGTGAGATTTATTTAGCGTCTGTGGTCCTGGCTCTGTATTAAGGTGTGCAAATATACGCTGGCACGGTTCAGATTTTGATGGCTCTAAAGGATCTAAAGCGTGCCTTTAATGAAACCAATGCAGAAGAGTACCTTATAACAGATGCTGAAGGTAGATTAACTGATAAACAAACTCCAAGGGGAACCTTGAAAGAGAGACGCCACAGTGTACCCTGAATAAAATGACAATATTTATACTTCAAGTCATACATGAAAAAACTGAGTTTGCCGGAACTGTGACCACAAAAGACATCTTCTGTATCTGCTTTTCTTCATCTTATCTTTCATCAACAAAGCCACATAAATCCTGAGCTTAAAAAAAAAAACCCACCTCTGTAATTATAATAATTACATTCACAAATCTGTCCACAACATCTAATTACATGCTCCAGGAAATGTTTAACTTGTGTGACATTTTGTAACAACTATAGACGGGTCATATTTGCATCTCAGGCATATTGCACAAGCGCATACAAGCATGTTTCGGCACAACCTGGGAGGAAGTCAGGAAGTCGCTGTCACATGTATAAGAAGTTTATTTTGGTATCCAAGCGCAACACAATGTTTCTGGACTTTTCCCAAAAGTATCCTAAACAACCTTTATAGCAGATGCTCGTCACATGTAGACTGCAGACTGAGCGGCGGTATGTGTCGGGATGTTTCAGGCAATATATGTCCTCCTCTGGCTCCATGCTCCCATTAATGCCGGCTCTTCATTACACGGCGTACATGTGAAGGAAATGCTTGGATGCTGTTTGTATTGCATAGCACCTGGATACCAGAGAGAGGCTGACGGTAAATCCTGCGCGTCTAAAGAGGAGCTGGCAGAATGCAGACAGCTGAAAATCACTGCTACAGGACAGAGTTAGTGAACAGTCGCTCACTTTCTCTTAACCTATACAAAGGCATTACTGGAGGAGATTTATTTTAGAGGCTGTTTCACAAAGAAGAAACGCGAAAGGAATTTGTTCTAGAGGCGAGACATTAGACCCTCAGCGTCGACTTGCAGGCGCAACGCTCTGAACATTTCCACAGAAACCACCAGAAGCCTATGCACTGATGGACGTACTGATATATTTTACAACTTAAGCTAAAAGATGATGAAAGCCGGTTAACACTAAAGTTCATAAAAGAGTCGAAATTGAGTTGTAAAAAGGGAATCAGGGAATAAACATGCAAAGGGGGGCCGGACAGTCCAGCGGTTATGATGTGTGCCCCATGTACGGAGAATGTAGTCGTCGACGCAGTGGTCGTAAATTGGAATCCGGCTTCAAATTTCAACTTTTACAGTTTAATTTCTTTGGTTGAGGAGATTGAAATGTCATCACATCTCCTCTAAATATTGCAGAGCGACAAATGTAACTGGATAGTGATAAAAAGCTGTGAAGGAAAAAGAGACTGCTGCCATTGAGGCGTTTTTAACGGTAACCCAGATATCTGCAGTTTGCACATTCTAAAGCCTGCATGGCAGTGGTTTCCAACCTGTGGTTCGGGGGACCCCTAGGAGGGCCGCCTGAGATCTCAGACGGGGCCCTTCCTCTGTCTGCTCTAAAGTTGTTCATTACAGATAAAAAAAGTTTTACACATATGCCGCAGGTAGCTTAGCGGTTATGATTTGCGCCCCCCATGTACAGAAGTGTTGTCCTCGTCGCAGTGGTCATGGGTTGGGATCCGGCTTTGGCCCTTTGCTGCTTGTCGACCCCCAACTCGCCCCAACCTTGGAGAAGTCATCATTTAAGTTTTGCAGGAGTTCGTCGTTTGGGACTCAAAACGCAAAAACGTCAACGTTCCAAACTTTATGAAAAGACCTTTCCTTTTTGGTGATGAACAAAACTAACTTGTACATCCTTCTTCGTGTCCTCGGTTGCGTGCAAGCATGCAGAGTTATCTGTCTGTTTGCTGGAGTAGATATTGTCAAACTCTCATTTTGCTTCAACATGCCACCCCCACCCCCGCCACCCCCGCCCCCACCCAGTCCAAACTTTCCTTTTATACGAGTTCTCCTGCAGGCGAGCTGTTGTCTTTGGTATCCAGATTGATGTTTTTTTAATAATAGAAATATGTCAACACAGTCTGGCCTGCAGGTATAAAAGACATTTCTCTGCTGCTGCCCTGTTCTAGCATGCTAAAACCTGCATGCAAACCACGCTGTGTGTGTGTGTGTGTGGATTTATTCACATTTAGCATAACTTTATCTAAAGCTTTATGTTTTAACTGGTAGAATGAACCTTTAATGTGGCATTAGTTCCTGTAAAGGTACGTGTACATGCTCTGTGCGGCCTTATGAGGCTGCTCAGACATCAAAAGCTGAATTCTATCATCTGAGGATCAGACATAAAAAATAAAAAAAAGTCTGCATTTGTTGTTATCACCTGGAGTTATTGAACTTTGGAGACTTTGCCCCCCACTGAAATCGGGACATCGTGTGCACAGAGTCGGGATTTTTAAAGTCGCGGCCCATAGCCAGTTTGTTTTTTTTGCCGCTGCTACTTTGCTAAATGTTGCTAATGCTAATGGATCCATTTACTTCAGAACTCAGATCTCGGATCTCAGGGTTAGAGTGACGTCACACCCAAGTCACTCGAGCTGTGAACCTTACGATGCCTGCAGTGTTTTTTTTAAGGTGTCCTTTCTTTTGCATTCATTCTTTAATCCTGAACGTCCTCTCGCTGTTTGTTGTTGACTCAGGGAGTTACAGGAAGGAGTGTTTTTTTAAAACGATGTCACCTACAGAGCTTCACTTTCATCAGTTCAAACTACAAACCGCAGCTTCCGCACGCCTTTATCTAACGAGCTTCTTCTTCTTCACGTGTTGATGTACACATAATTCATCGCCTCAGGAACCCCCGACGCCTCCCTCTCATTATCTATACAGCGTGTATGGACCACAGAAAAGTCTGTCAAAGGGTGGGACGTTCTGATGAAGTACTCCCTCCTCCCCTGATTGTCCGTCGTGTAAAATGATCCCCCGCTGCTGCTTTTCTTTCTTTCCTTTTATTCTCTTAAATCTCAGTTTCTCTCATCGTCCTTTCTTTTCTGTGAGCTCCGACCTGAGGGCAAACTTTTTTTTTTTTTTAAACGCACAGTGGGCTCCACATGGCACACGTCTGATCACAGGGTTAGGGTAAATTACCCACCTGAATCCTTCTGTTTACATTATTACACCTAAAGAACCCTGTATGGAGAGAATATATAGATGGGAGACGGGAGACTGTGAGACGACTTTAAAGTTTAAACCTGCTGTCGATGGAAGCAGGAGCTGTAAGTCATCGTCTGATTGAGGCGAGAGGCGGGGTTACGCCCTGGACTGCCAATCACAGGGCTTGGCAGACTAACTTCTGACCTTAACCCCACTGCGATTAACGTGTTAACACTGACAGCCCTAGATAAGATAGAATCAGTTTTATTCTGCGACAATTAATATGAATGACTTCTGTTTCTCTCTCTCTCTCTCTCTCTCTCTCTCTCTCTCTCTCTCTCTCCTCTGACAGAAACATTCCTACATCTGAACTTTTTTTTATTATACCCTCCTCACTCTCCTTTCTCCTCGTCCCATTCACAGCTTCAGGCTCTGATTTACTGGTTCCCATCAGAGTCTGATGGTCCGAAGGTAACTCTGTTGTTCCCCCTCCGTCTGTCACACACACACACACACACACACACACACACACACACACACACAAACACACGATGGACTACACGCCTGACTGAGAGAGAGAAAGAGGAGATCAGCTCACAAAGGAGGGAGTGTCAGGGTGATATTTTAACCTCACCATGCTGCCTTAAGAGCTGCTGAAAAGCTGATTGACTAGTAAGGGGAGAGGGGGGGGATCTACCGAAAAAAACATAGAAAACAGGAAGGAGTTTTTTCTGCATGCAGGCTACTTATAAGTATGGCTGTCAACATTTACTTAATCTTTTTATCATGATTAATCTCAGGCTATTTTGTCCCTTTAGGCGCACCGTAGTTAGTCGTCCTCAGTGTCTCTCATCGACCTTTGTTACCGATCCTTTGAGCTGTTTGACGTCAGTTTGGGGTTCCCTAACCTCATCTACCAGAAGGGCCTTACTTTATTTAAAAATAAAAGCAGGGGGAATTCAAACAGCAAGTAAAGCACTCCCGGCTTAAGACTTCAAAATAAAAGCCTTCCATTTTTTATTTTTTATAAATGTGAAATAATGGAACTTCAAACACGCGATTTCCAGTCCCAGTAGGTCATTTTCTGTTGCCGTGGTAACCAAACAGGTGTCCATAATGTAAATTCTGGTTTGCACGGTTACACAAGGCTTCTTCAGAGTTCTCTGCCAGACTGAAGCAGCTGCTGTCCGTCCATGTTGTCCCGCGTCTTTGAACATTTTTTTTTTTTAAGGGAACTTTTACCTTATATAGACATCCCAGTTTGTCGATTACAATTTTGCTTATTTTAAAATATTTAGATCTCCTGGTGCGAAGAAATGTAAAAAACCAGTTCAGAGAGGTCAGAAGGAGCGTACACAAGGTGTCACTTCTGTCCATGTAAGGACATCACACCGTGCTCCGAGTGTGTTAAGATTACAGCTCTCATCATGTCACAGGGGTCACTGGACCTCATGTAGCAGCGATTGATGGAGGGTAGGTACAAGTACAATAGGGGGTGCTCCATGGTTATAATGTGCAATCATCTTTCTTTTTACTGGGCTAAAAGCATTCATTAAAGAAATCCAAATCTAACAAGCAGAAACAAAAAAGACATGAAAAAATGATGTTGACCTGGCTTCAAACAAACGTAAAAAGCTTCAGTGTCAGTGAGCCAACGTCTCCTCGGGTTACCTCACTGTATCACGCCGCCGTGCCAAACAACGCCTTGGACTGCTCTTCCTTCTGCCAGCCAGGAACTATTTTTAGCAACGGAAGTCTTACTAACAAAGGTGCAACTTCTCTCCCCTGATTCCTTCCCTCCTGTCGAGGTGGTGTGAGACGAGGGCTGGCCAATTATCTGTGTGTCTTGAACTAGCAGCACAATTCGTTGGTATACATCTGAATAAATAATGTGTATTTATGTGTCTAAGGGGATAAATGCATCCATTGCTTTTTGTCTCTGTGACTCTTCGAGTGCTTTCACACCTGCACAAAACTCCTGAAATTCCTGAAGTGAATTCCCTTTTTTTTCTTGGACTTTATTCAGAGTTTCTCCTGCCAGCCCCCCGAGTATTTTTTCAGCATGAGTGATCTGATGTGAGAACGCAGCAAAGTTATAATCAGGAGAATTCACCTCGAGTGAGCGGGGGAGGGGCTGCTCCCCCTTCCCGTTCGACAGCTACAGTCTCCCGCCGTGAGGTGCATGTGTGAAACCAACCAGATCAGGGAGATTTCCAGAGGCAGTCCTCCTGAAAATCCTGTAGACATTTTCAGGAGTGCATGTGTGAAAACGGCTTTTATGTGTGTTGACTTCTGCGTGTGCATACTGCTGAATTCCACACCTGCAGGCCGAAAGACAACCCAACTGAGACGCACACACCCACACACACGCTCTCTCTTGACCTCACCTTTCCTAAATCTTTGGTGAGTCAGGTCATTATGGCAAAACAGCACAAACCACACGCCTCGTTTTCTCTTTCATGTGGTTAAAGTTGGTCCACGCCACCAGACTCCATCAAACCACCATCAGACGCTCTTCTTCTTCTCCTGCCTCTTCACATGTTTGATCACAACGTTTTGGGGATTTATGATTTATGAGACAGACTGAAAAATGTTCCACCTGCTGACTCACTCTCTATCCGTCCATCAGCTGAATCTTCAGTCGTCTGCTTCCTGCTGATTGAAGCGTTTAAACATGTAAAATAAGAGAGAGCGTGCGTTTCACTGATGCCGCAGTCTGCTGATGTTGAAACTGTTCGGCCAGATGGATTAGATTAAAAACCACAAGAGGTTAAATCAGAAGCTCTGATTCATCGTTGGGGCGAGTGTCAGAAGCTTTCATGGACATTTCTGACCGCAAGGGGAGCCGCATCCTTTCATCTGATCACAAACACAGGGGGGGGGGGGGAATTCCAGCCCCGCTGACCCCAAACACTCTCACACCTGAGAGCCTGCAGCAGTGTAACAAGACCGCAGGAATTGTGCCCTCTATTAAGTTTCACTTTTTACCTTCCTGACTAGCTGGCGGCGTCAGCTTCAGTCTATTAAATCTCACTCATTACGCTGACTAGCTTCACCCGGCTGCAGGGTGGGAAACTCTATTAAAGCTCAAACAGGAGTCACGCTGCACTTTTTGAATAATCCTTGGTGTTTGTTTTGACCTGTTTGAGGAAGCAGACGGGTGGGGACAGTCTGGATCACATCAGTCAAAAAAATACTCGATGGGATGATTTAGTCATGATGAATATAAACAGTCTGTAAGGAGGTCAGAGTCCACATGAGGTTTAGTTTCTGTCCTAAAAGACATTTCAGCTGCTTGGCAAACCAATCAATCAATTTGGGTCTTATAACTCGTCCATTGTAGATGTATTCATATAGTTGCATAATTAGGGTTGGTCTCGGTTTTAGTTGTTTGACAGGAAAAGGCCCACGTCAGCTCCCCCTCTTTGCCTGTTATTCAATCAATCTAAATGTTTTCTCCAAAAACGCCTGCGTCCACTTTTTAACAAGTCTATGTTTCATACTGATAATCCACCTCAGCAAGACGTTTTAAGTGTTGTCTTTCAAGTAACTTTCTAGCCAGTTTTAGTCTGGCATTTCACAGTCGTAACTAGCCAAATAGCCTAGCATGCTAATTGGCTAATAAAAATGTCTCTTTCTCCAAAAACAGGTTTTTAACAGGCACAGATGAGAAGTATCTTGGTACTACGACCAATCAGGGCAATGCAAAGTGTGACACACAGTAAGGTCCAGGTCATATTTGTTTAAGTTTACCGTAACACGTGGAGTTTGGCGAGCTTTAATTTAGCAGGCAGCTTGTTTTTAACCTCGTGACGCTTGAGTGTGAGGTGTTAGGTTGCTGCTGTGCCTCTTTTTTTTTTAAACAGTTCAAAGAGCAGTAAAAGCCGCCCTGTGGGCCCAAACTGATATTATCACAGAGAGAGGACTGTGACAGACAAGGGGACCTTAACCAGCCTGTCATTCTGACTTAAGTCCACAGACACACACACACACACACACACACACACACACACACACACACACACACACACACACACACACACACACACACACACACACACACACACACACACACGCACGTATATCAGTGTTCAGGGGCATTTATCCTTCATGGTGATCCATGGGGACCCACCGATCAGTTTACACTTGTTGTCCTGCTGAAACCTTAAACTACACGTTAAGAAGTACTTTCTATGTATGTGTATGTGTGTGTGTGTGTGTGTGTGTGTGTGTGTGTGTGTGTGTATGTGTGTGTGTTTGAGAGGGCCTCTGGGTAAGGGCACAGCTATGTGACAGGATTCTTTGCTCTTATGAGGCACATTAGCCATATCTCAGATTTCTTCCCTCCAATACATGAGCTGTAATTGCTGTCCTATTGTCATGTACACACCACACACACACACACACACACACACACACAATTCACCACACATACACATATATGTACACATTCCCCCCCTCCCCTTATTCCTTTTTAGACATCGCTCCGAGACACAAAACAGAAGTCTGAAACCAGATCTTATCCTCCTCCTCCTCCTCCTCTTCCTCCATCCTTGTCCTCCCATCATTCCCACACAAGATTATTTTCACACCATCGGCCCCACCTGTCCACCATTACTTCCTCTCTTTTCATCCCATAGCTCTGCCTCCCTGCGTACCTGTTGGAAGCCATTACGTCTTGCAGCCGCCGGTGTTTTCTTCTGGTTTAGGTTAACTCCTCCATTATCTGCTCCTCCATCCCTCCATTCACCTCCCCTCTCCTCTTCAAAGCCCCTCGTCTGCCCCTCCAGGCGAGGGGTGTTTAATGTATTTCAAAGGGGTGATTATCATAGCACTTATCAAGAGGGTGGGCACTGTCACTTAGTGTGTGTGTGTGTGTGTGTGTGTGTGTGTGTGTGTGTGTGTGTGTGTGTTTAACGTGCTTGTAGTTGTACCCTGAATAGTGAAGTTAAGTTTGAATGCATTTTGGGGTTTTTTTGTTGGAGAAAGTTTTAAGTTTGGATTATGTTTTAGCATTTGAATCTGCGTTCAAGTCCACAAATGTACCAGATGCTAGCATTTACAGAGCTGTTAAGGACTGACTTTTTTAATAAATATCAATACATTGCAATTGTAACTCTTTTTGCATATCAATTAACAAATCTGCATATCCCAGCAATCAATTCCATAGTTAAAAATTTTTAAAAGGAAATTCTCAAATAATTGTTGTTCAGTTTATTGGGATGCATGATGTCGAATTTTCAAAGATATAAAATTGTTGTGTTGATGGGAGATTCAGCATTCAAAGAAACATAAAAAACAACACATCACAGCAATACAAAGTCACAGTCTATCTAAAAAACATAGAACAAAGAACGCCGATTAAAGCCCTGATCGTGGTCACTGCGATCGTGCATGCTCCATATACCGTTCAGCAAAGATCCAGATTTCATTTTACAAATCTTGATTGGCTCACAGCTTATATTTATAACATTCAACATCTTAGCACGCTAACATGATGTTATTAGCAATTTGGGGACCCCTGTCGATGTGGAGGATTCATCTGTTGGGCATCCTGCATGTCTGAACCAAAATGTTCCAACAAAGCCTTTTCCATTCTCCATGTTTGACTTCTAAAAATAACTCATTTCAGGCTGTAGGGAATATTTTAAGTTAAAAAATAACAACTTAAGAGGCAGTGACGGGTTTATTTCATGTCTACTACTCTGCAGTTTGTCTACTGTAGGCTCGTAGCTCTGTTCATATTCATCAGTTAATCCAAACAGTTTGCTACACTAACACATCCTCTAGTATTACAATCTGAATGTGTGTTGTAAATATTATCTTTAGCATCACATGTCTTGTTGGCTCTACTCCGCTAATCTAATTGAAATCCAATCATAAATACTTCATTGTGGTCTAATATTTCCCCGCCATGTGGTGTAATGTTACTTGTCTCCGTGTAGAGCTAATTTGTCAAACTGTCTAAACATTTTGTGGTTACATCTAAAGTTTTGTTTTATCAACAGTCGAGAGGGGAAGTGATTCATCAGAGTTATTATCCCCTCAGCAAAACGAGCGTCGGAGGAGTCACAGGACCAAAACCAAACCCAGGTGCTTGGACAAAAATGGAATGTTTTACTTGCAGAACCTCGACTCCACCTGTTTACTGTGAAAATAGTCCCAGAGCACTTTTGGCCCGGCAGTGCTTTGTGTACGTTCAGGCTGCCAGGACAAAATTAAAAGATGTAGATAAAGTTTGTAGAGTTCTTTTACTCAGCTCTGAATGAAGCTGTGTGAGGTGGAGAGACTGGAGAACCATCTCAGCCAAAAACCTTTCCTTCTTTTTCCCCCTCTGAATTTCCTTTTTAATTATTGCCAGTGTGTGTTGCCAACAAAGGTGATATGTAAACTACAATAGTCTACGCCTTTGCTGCTTAACTGATGTGGCTTTTCATTCATTGTCTCTTGGTTGGTGTGTAAGACCTTTTAGAGATGATGAATGAAATCAATGAGCAAATACTGCATATGGTCTTAGTATCTTGCGGGCATTTTGTTGGCGTTTTGGCCGTTTTAGAATTGGCCATTTAGAGTCAAATTGAGAGGGTGGATACACTTTGCTACAGTTTAGACTTGTCAATCATAAGGCAGCCACACCCCTGCTTCATCACCTGTTTTTTCCTCTAAATTGGTGGTCATATTAATACCAAGAGTTCCCTGATTTGGCCTTAACTATCACTTTTCAAGGCATGAAATTCTTTCAATTTGCCAGAAATTGTAGAGGAAATATTGGTCTAATTTTTGATCGATTGTACCCACAAATTTTTAACCTTTCAGGAACAGGTCAAAGTATTCTTGTTTTCAGTCTAATCCCTATAAATGTTCCACCATTGTATTGTCTTGGTTCACGAGTCAAAACATGACAGTCTGCAAAAAAGTGTGGTGTCAACAGCTTTTCCTAGCCATCATTTAGTGCCAATCCTTCCTTTCTCATCTGTTCCTGGTGTGTAATTTATGACTGATTTACACCTAAACACACATATCATCTGCTGCATTGCTCACGCTGCGTTCTTCCCTCTCTTTGTCTGCGCTCTTGTCCAGACAGTGGCGCACAGTTTGTTTTGGCTTCAACCTTGAGTCTCTTCCTTTGTCTCTGTCTGTATTGACTGCAGAAATTCGCTGCATGCAACGTCTAAGGGGATCTTTTTATTATTGCCGCGGATGACATCAGTGAGCTCAGCTGGCGTGAAGCTGCCTGTTCCTGGTTGTTGGTGCCCGTTTTGCCAGTGGGCAGCCGGCCGCCTTTATTGGCACGCCAAGAGTTAAGGAGGTTCATTCCAAGTGTGTCTGTGTCTGTGTTGAAAGGTGGAGGATGTACGGATAAATTTAGACCCTGACTGCAGTCAGTCTTTCAACATCGGGTTATAAATATGATGAGCAATCATTTTCCACCGGCAATGGGAGTGACGACTGAAACAATGAAATAAAATTTGCATGGAAGGGGAATTCCGAATTTTGTTGTCGGGATAAAAGAATTATGATTGCTAAAGGGGCTGTTTTCATTTTGAAGTTATTTGTTTGAGTTTTATTTGATGGTACTAACGTTAGATAATACAAGACGCTTCTCTTTCAGTCCAATATACATTAAAATAGGTGTTTCTTCCAACCACTGCAATTATTGCTGACCCTGCATGCACCTGATAACTGACTCACTGTTCTATACTTGGTGGTCTGGGTCTACTTTCATGTCACAGTCCTGCACAGAGAGTTGATTTATAGCTTTGGACTGTAGAGCAGGCAAAAGAGAAACCAAAACCCCTACCGGAAGCTCAGGTTCTGACGATGCAGAGGGTTTGACTGCGTGTTGGCTGGCAGTCTGAATACCAACAGGGGAGCTGAGACCTGAAACATTGGTCGTAGGAGTATCTTGTGATCACGTGATCCTGTGAGATCACGCTGTGAGGTCACATTGGTGTTGGTTGCTGGGGTAAGAGTATTTATGTCCCCATTGGCGTGATCACATGTACTATTATAAGGGGATCAAGTCCTTTGTAGAGTGGGGGAAATAGATGTTGTTCACCTTAAGACATTGTTCAGAATGTGCATGCCAGCGCTGTCTCGAGGCTATTACCAGGAAAGGCAAGTGTCAAATGTCTGGCCATTGATGATGCGATGGTCCATTGGTAATGGCTGAGAAGGTCTTTGATAGCAGAGACATTGACTATTATATCGACATCAACATCTCATTGTTGAAAAGTTTCAAGCATTTAGGTTGACAATATCCAACACTAGCTGTGACTTAACTGAAGTGAAAGATTATATCTGTGCTCAATTGAGTCAATTTGGTGTTTTCATTGGTTTAAACTATTTATTTGAGACAGAGGAAAAAGAATGTGTTTGTATTTTCAATACTTCGATTCCAATAGTACTTTATTTACTACTAGACTATTGTACTGTAAAATTAAACAATCAATGGACTTAAAATAGGAGCTGGCTTAACTTGATGTTGGTGTCAGGATGTCTCACTCTCTTCCAGTACTGGATATCATGAAATGGCGAATAAAAAGTGACACTTACAATAACTTACCTGCATTTTTTAGATTTTTCTGAAAATACATTTTTGGTTATAGCCCTGAGAAAACTCTGTGAATTCCTGATTTATGCATTTAAAGCATCCATGACCTATAAAGGTCGTGTGAACACCCATTAAAAGAGGCTAGGTGGGGCACAGTTATCACGAAAGTATCACAGATCATTCTGTCAATGCAGATTAATCCTCCTTTTACTGATAACATCTACACTCAGAGACACACTTAAGTACCTGGGCAGGGCTTGAAATACCAGGAACAGTACCTGAGGACATACGACATTAACCTGCACGAGTGCTCTTAGCACAAACATGTTACCTAGCTCCTGTTCAGCATGCATGCCCATTCTCGCCTCGGTTCATTTTGTTCTTAAAAAACATGATAAAATTGATAAATTTCCCCCCTTAAGACTCTAATTATGTTCATGAGGTGAAAAAAAGAATGTAAGCAAAAGAAAGACGGAGAGCCAACAAGGCTAGGCAAGTAGTGTCCTAATCCTGTCTAATAGCAACGTTTCTTTTCCATCACAACTGCAGAATACATAGCCAGAGGAAATAGAGTTGTGTGTGTGTGTGTGTGTGTGTGCAGCATCTTATACAGGTTTTTCAAGTGTTCAAACGAGTACAAATTTGTGTTATTTATTATCAGGAGTGGAATAACTGGACGTTTTGTAAAAATTCACTTTTACCATGCTTCAGAAAATATTCTTGAGAATTAACATTTTATGGGACTTTGAATTCTACTCCTTTATGTTTATGTTCAATCCACTGATCCACCTGATCCCAACTGACTCACTAGTTACAATGTACTGTAGCAACATAACATTGCATTGTGCAAAACCTGGCAAATGTAATACTATAGGATTCTAGTATGAAGTCCAGTTTCAGTCCTTGAAACGAGAAACTGCGCCTTAATTTTTGAGAATGGGCATTTTATCGGCCTGAGTATTTGTAGTGGGTGGTTGTGGTTACTGGTGGAGGTGGAGGCCACAGCCTTACTTGTAACGTAGTATATCTGCAGTGTTGTGATATTCAAACGTTTTACTATGCAGTTTTATATTTGTTCTTTTTGTTAAGGTTTTTATTTTGGGACTTTTGATGCTTTTATTAAGAGATAGAAAATTGGAAGTGGGGGGGCTTTTTTGAGTTATAAATATAGTATTTAAAAGTTTAAATTTGCAAGATAACACAGGGCATATTATGCAAGACTCTCACTCTGAAGCTTTAATATCTTTTTTGTTGTGTAATCTCAGTAGTACCTGCAAGGTATCTACATTCTTGCATTAGGCTGTTATCAGAGACGCTTGGCAAGACTTTTTCTGGCTGATGCAGAGAGCTCATTTGCGGAGAAAGATTTGCATACGATAAGTGAGTTATACGTTGAGTGAGTCTGGCAGAAGATAACTTTTTAGGTAACTTAAAATTTTGGAAAGTTTTCAAACACCTACGGACAAATACAAGGCGAGAAAGGTCACAGAACATAAATATCTCATAAATGTTTCAGTAAACTCCTGTTGCTGCTGCGACTGTTTGATTTCAGAACATTTCCCTGCAGGCATCATATTTATATGGTTCTGTAAATCACATGAAAGGCTTTTTTTATTTATCCTTTGCATCCACATTCGTCATTGTCAGTTTTATTTTACAGTCAATTTGCTCCGATTAAAGTCCAATATATCAACTTGTCCATATTAATTTCTCTCTGTTCTCGACGTAAACGTTTTTTGTTTTTGTAACTCTGTCATTCCTCTTTCAGCAGAGACTCAGCTCTTGGAATGAGTTTAGCTCTCTTAATCTCAGTTGACTCTGCCTCTGCCAGGAAAGCCACTTTGTGCAGCATGTTTGGATTTTACAGTAGATGACTTTAAAACGTTTCACAACATTAACATAGTCTTAACTGGATTTGAGCTTGAGAAACGCAGATAGGATGAGGTTTAGTCTCCTTTCATGGAGTCCCGAAGTGCATGACTACTGATATCAACAGAAACCACATCACTGTTTCTTTGAGTTTTGACCTCTTAATGACAAACCATACATTTATATATATTTTATGCCTTTTATTTCTGAGAAATATTTGCAGATTTGAAGCATATTGGAAATGTTCAGTGAACAGCCTGTTTTACCTGACCTGTTTATTTGAATGCTATACGCCTTACTGATTGCACTGTCAGCCCTAAAAGTGATGTGCCTTCTCTGTGTCCTCCTTAAAGTCCCTCCCCTGACATGCCTTCTGCATGCAATCAACAACAGTGGTTTACTTTATTTACATTTGCAGCTGGCGGCCATGTCATCCGGCTTTGTGTGATGTCCTGTTTGGGTCCCTTTTAGTGGTGCAAATTTCCGCTGTCTGGCCAAGTCATAGATGACCTGACTCTAGCTGGGTGGCCCGGTCGATAAGAAGCAATCACAGAAATTCACGTGAGCTTGTGTACGAGTACACAAAGCTTGCACATGTGCTTACATACATCCATACTGCTTGCACATGCAGCGTGGAATAAACAGAAGTAAACAATGAGTGCTGGAGGCCCAAACACAGCTGGCTAGTCTCCTGTGGTAGATGTCAGGGTCACAGATGTACCAGAGGAGGGAGGAAGAAGAGTGTGAGGGAGTTGAAAGATTTGATGAAGGAGAATGGAAACAAGGAGTGATAAGGGGGGTAAGATAAGGCAGGATTTGATGGAGAGAAAGGAGGAAAAAGATGAACTATGAAAAGGGACCCAGGAAAGACAAAACAAGGATAAGATCTGATGATAGTGCAAAAGGGAGAGATACTCTTTCTTTCTCTTATCTCCACATCTTTTCCTGTCCCTTTGCCTTTCTTTGTTTGCAGAAGCAGTCAAAAAAACTCTATTCATCTATTTTTTTCCCCTATAAGTAATTTGTCTTTGTCAGGTTCAGCTGACGGTGAAATGTAAAGAAAGTCCTCCGGGGTCGAACAGTGTTTAAGTCCATTTATTTTCCCAGCATTCACTGTCAATCAGTCAGAATTTGTTGATAAAAAATTGACAACGGCTTCTCCTTTACTTAATCATTCATACCGTCCATTTGTTGGCATTGTGTTCTGGCATTTTGATGAACAGGTATTGGAATGAACTCTGCTCCCCCATTGGTTGTTTCTATTTGAGTGCTGATTGACAGGCAAATCCATGCAGCACTAAGTATGGAAAGCATGGAGGGTGAACTTCAGGATCCAAGTAATTTGTTTGATTGACAAATCAACCAACATCTCATGTATAACATTGTCACCATACTTCTTCTGCTCATCAAACCCCTGAACCCACTAGCAATTTGAAAAGTTTGGACTGGACGATACTGATTACAAGAAGCTAGATTCCCCAAAGTATAGCCTCTCTATAGATGTTCATTTCCAGAACCAATGCTGTTTGAGAGATATGTCCCAGTGTGTCTTGTTGGTACTTCTTCCTTTCCTGCATCAGCTCTGGTTCCTTCCTTAGAGATGTTGTTCAAAGTTCCTTCACCCACTTCTGAGATGCCCAGGGGCCTTCACCATAGACCCTTCAAATTCTTTGTCTGCCAATAGGCTTGAAATTAATCTTTCCCAAATGCCTATCCTTATGTGCATGGGTTGGCTCAAAGGGCAGTCTGGTCCTTCATGCATTTTATTTTGGTTGTTCCTGACAAAACCCAGTGTGTCAATGCCTGGCCAGCATACCCTAGCCAATGAGCTTACCTCCTGGTTCAGGCTCCAGGGGAAATCCCTGGTTTCCATATTGCAAGGGAGATGCTTGAGCTCCTGCTTGGCCAATTTATCAAGTCCTACACATGGGTCACTTTTCCCTTGGAGATCCATAAGTGGCACCTTTATTGAGGTGGCAATCTTGGGTGGGCACTTCAGATGAAAATGCCACACATCAATTTAATAATAACCCAATACTCGCACTTATATTTGCTTATACAGAATATAACATATTCTTGTAGATTTTCCCAACTGAGGATCCCACATTCCATCAATATCTTAACTGTACCTAACATACAGCACAAATAATGTGCACAAAGCACATTTTGTGAAAAAATAAATGATGTCCTGTCACATCACACGCCGTTGTCTCTCTGGGAAACCCTATACTCAACCTTCAACCGAATAACATCAGCAGACCCTGTAGGAATGAACAGACAAGTCCAGACGTCAGCCGTTACCCACTAGCTGCCACTCTCAGGTGTATGAACAGAAGGAAATTTAAGCAGCCAGGTATTATAGACAGCTTTTAAAATTCCCAGTTAGATGTACATGCAGGGAAGTGTTTAGACAGTAAAGTACGAGTAAACAGCAGAGATTGATTGGAGAACATTAGCTAAAGCTTAAAGGCGCATAGCTGGGTAATGCCAGGATGACAGAATGGGAGAAAGAATGAACACAGTGTGGAATTTATGCAGACAATTGGAAGTGTGCCTGTTGAATCACGTTATGACAGTGAATTTGTGCAAATGATGAGCTCGGGCCTTTTGTCTGGAGTGGTTTAACCTTAGAAGATTAGGAGATACATGTTTGGTCCTGTAGCAGAAATGAATTCCTTCAGTTAAACTTTGTTTTGAATAAAGGACTATCAATCTTTAGCAAGCAGGTTTAGCAACTTTGGAGGAAAGAGTGGGTTTGAACCTATCACCGCTTCAATGAGGACCTTTGCCTCTGTACGTGGGGCGCCCTGTAGTGGATACTAGGCTATCTGCCACCCCAGCATTCTTGTTTTGTTTTTGTTTATGTGAGGACCAGTATTATCAGACTGTTCAAACGAGGACCATTGTGGCAAGACAGGACACTATTAATATTCTGTTGTAGTTTAATTCGGGTGTTACTTTTAGGTTCAGGGACTTGGAACAAAGGTGCTTACAAGACTAGAAGTACAGTGGTGTGTACAAATGATGGTTGTGAGTTCTTGTTTTTCTGTCCTTGTGAGGACCAGCGATTGACTGTTCAAATGAGGACCAATAAGACATTATAAAAGTTCTGTTGTAGTTTAATTTGAGTGTTAAATTTAGATTCAGGGACTTAAAAAAGAATGCTTACAAGACTAGAAGTACTGTGGTGTGTACACATGATGGTTGTGAGTTCTTGTTTTTCTATCTATGTGAGGACCAGCAATTGACTGTTTAAATGAGGACCTATGTGGCAAGTGAGGATATTATTAAAGTTCTGTTGAAGTTTAATCTGAGTGTTCATTTTAGGTTCAGGGAAAATACAATGCTCACAAGTCTAGAATTGTATGTTGTCATGACACATCACATTTGTCTACGCTTCCAAAGTCCCTCACGTGTCCCGCTCCTTTTGTGTTTTTTCACCTTTTAATGATTCTTTATTGTGCGCTATAGACCACAGCCTTTGTAGCAAGACTGAATGTGCTCCCTCAGGTGCGGGCTTAGCTTCTGTTTGCTCACATCATCCTTTACTTTTAGCTCTGGGTGTGGACAGTATTGAATTGAAGCAAGGATCAGTGCTTAAGTTCGTCTCCGCCCTGTTCAGGTAGAGGCTGGATCATATCCCAGAACAATGAATCCCACAATCTAAGACCGCCTGCTCTGATTGGATCCTTACATGAGGAAGGATCATAGATTAAAGAGCAAATATAATGAGGGCAACATAACATTAAGATATCTAAGAAGAGGAACTCAAATCAATGAGTCATTATTTTTTTTTGCATTAATTTAACTAAAGCTGCTTAAAGTTCCTTTACAGGATCTTCGATTCCTTTGAGATCCTTCTTGGATTACAGAATTTGTAATGCTCCAAATCACTTGTTTGGCTTCTATTTTTAGCTCCTTCTTCTTCTTCAGTTTCTTTGCCAGCCTTTCAATTTAGCCACTCTCTCTATTAAGCCCCAGTCCACTACCTCCTTTTCAATCCCCTCTGTTTCCCCCTTCCTTGCTCCCTCCATTAGCCCAAATTTCACTGTTTCCCTGCTCACTTTCTCCCTCTCTTGCCCTCCTTCTGTCAGTGTGATTAGAGGAGTTGAGGAGATCAGAGGGAAGAAAGCAGGACCAGCGCAACTGACCTTTCCCCTCCTTCTCTCTCCGTCTGTTCTCTGCCAAGTTTGCTGTCTTCTCGTTTTTCTTTTCCTTATTCACCACGTTTTTTTTTTCTTTAACTTTCATGGTTTTAACTGATTCTGTTGTGACCGGCAGGTGGCAAACTTATCTTAGTTGTACAGCAGAAATCCCTTAATCACTCTTCCTTTGCTTTTAGTTCTAATGTTGTGTTTTACCGCTATTAATGGAATTGTCTTCAATCTAGTTTTTTGTACTTCATTCCTTTTATCATAACAAATTAGCCAATAAGTCATTTGATGCAACTGATCTTTCTCAGAGACGATGTAAGACTCCCACACTGCAGATAATTTCTTTCACATTTGACCATGAAAACAAACTAGAGTTTGTCCGACAGGTGACTTCTTCTACCCAATCGAAAACCTCTTCCCTGATTAGCCGTCTAGTACACTTGCTTGCCAGCTTTTAATTGATGCAAAAAAACAGATAAACATTGACTACTGACTTTGCCGGTGTCTTTGAAAAGGGTAGATATTGGCTGATAGTCACGTTCAGCCAATGTCTCAGTTCATTCCTAATCTAGATAGAGATTAAAAGAAAGAATAATATATATGTTCTAGGGTTGTTCAGTTATTGTCCTCTTCTTGTTGACACTCTTAAACCGAACATTTCTCAGATGCCTTCACATGGGATACACAGCAGTCTTTCCCAGACTCTTATTATGAAAGACTGAGACCCAGACTAGACCAGCAGATGACTACTTACAGGGGTCCTGACGGGTCCCTGACCTCGATTATTGTGGATATGAACACTCTCAGACTGCGGTCTTATGAACTAATACACCCCGCACACTCTCACCTCGCCCACCCCCCTGTCCTCTGAACCTCCATCACACCCCAGTCAACACCCTTTTGTCCCTCCTCCCCTCCTGTCCCCATCTCTCCACCCCGCCAGCACCCTTTCATCCACTAATCACATTGAAATGCCAGCCTTGACCTTTGAGTTTGACCCCCAAGAGACCCCATTAACCGTGGACTCGTATGAGACATGTGCTCCTGAATTCACAAGATCGCAAATGTTTGGTTCACACACAGTATTAGACGCACAAAAACACACATGTACATGGAAGGCAAACACAATATGCTCACTGCTCAACATGTGCTCCATCACCTCCCACCACACAGCTCCATAGGTGTATTGTGGAGTCTCACATATGTGAACTTATGCCACTCATATGTCAGCTTATAAAAGTTATCTTTGTGTGGCTTTTAAACTCTAAAAGCACTGCGTGATGTTTGGAAGCTATCTCAGGAATGCCACCTTGAACACACCAAGGTTAACCTGTAGCGCACTTGGAGTTTATGAACTTCAAAATGTTGCATGGACATACTGAGATGAAGGGATATATTTTTGTGGGAAAATCTGGCAAAAATGTAAAAAACATGGAGATTTGAGATTACGGAAATGCCTAGACTATAAGACTATGAAATATGGCAAAGCTTGAGTGTCTTGCAGGAAGGCAATCTACACAACACTGCAACTAGATTCCTGAGATTATTTCCCATGGTGCGCTGGGTGGAGATTAGCAAAATGAAAGTCTAACACTGGAGGAGATAGAGGAAAAACAAACACAGACAAAGCTCTTGACGGATGCTCCTTTATCTAAATGTTTGTGTTATATAAAGATAATATTATTTTTTGTCAACATGATGTCTGATTTGGACACTGCAAATTGCTGGCATTGATTTTTTTTTTTTTAAATGCTACCACGTTGATTCTTCCAGAGAATCGTTTTTTTAATCTTCTTCTATTTTTTTGTATTCCTGCAGGGTACAAATGACGGGCCATGTGGAGGACTGGACTGCAGCGGCGGATGCAAGTGCAACCCGGAGAAAGGCAGCAGGGTGAGTCGACCTGAAAGTCTTTCTTTGTGATGCTGTCTCATAAAATCCATCTCTAACCGTCCCAAAAGAGCCAACAGCATCAGCACATCACAGGAGCAGTTTTCTTCATCAGTTATCTCTTTATGGATTAGGCGAACATTACCTGATATTTAGAACAAAAGAAAATAGGGGTATTAGCTTGAGAGTCTGCCAATAAGGGGGAATATAGGAGAACATGATCCATCATTATTGTAAGCAACAATTACGCTTAAATTAGCTTTTAAAGCAACAAAAACAAACATTTTATGTCTTGTTGCTCCTGCTAATTGTAGCCTGTTTCAAAATGTACCTACTAAAAAAATCACAGCAGCTCATACAGCAACATTTCGGCAGCTTTCAGTAGCAGCTCTCGCTTCCTTATGTGGCGGTCTTTGACGTAACATCCGGTGTTTCCATGACAACGATAAATGTTCTGTCTGTCATGGCGGTCGCCTTGACAAGACATGTCCTGTTACAACAATAAAATGCCGTATTTCTCGGGCTTTGATAACTGTTTGAAACATTTGAGGTAATGCAAGTACTCTATGAAAAAATAACATTTTTGTGATTGATTTAGATATTTTAATCTAAACATTTCTACATATTGTACCTTTAAGAAGAAGACGTAAAAAAATAGACATTTTTTCAATAGATGGGCTTAAAAATTGATTAACTTGTTTTTTTTTTTGGTTTTTTTTAAGATTTATTTTTGTGCCTTTAATGGAGAGACAGGACAGTGGATAGAGTCGGAGATCAGGGAGGGACCCAAAAAAATGGATTCATATTTTAATGAGTAATTAGAGCAGATAACTTGTTGTGTCCTGTGCTGGTTAAGCTATGATAATGAAAACAAAGTTAATATTAACTGGCGCCAACACAAGCCTCAAATCGCTGTTCAGTTGTGAGAATTGTTTGAAGTTCACTTGAGGTTTCAGCTTTGCAAAAATTAAATATCCTCAAACACGTTGACTAGCTTCGCTTCATTCAGTCGCTACATGACGACCTCGGGGCTCTATTTTACATTTTTTAATATCTCCTCTTATCTGACACACATTAACACAGGCAGGCGTTGTGAGCATGTGACGGGGATCACAGTGGGAGCTGTGTCGGTGTTTGTGTTCTACATGTTTCAACAGTCCTTATCTGTAGAGCAGTTATGGTTTCTGTAGGCGATCAAATCAGACGCCCACACAAACATAAACAGACTCGAGGCGGGGGAGCTCATTTTCTCGTCATTACTGCCATGAAGTTAACATCAACCAAACAAGCGTTGAAGGATCTTCGGGAGGATTTAAAGGACCCCCATGTCTCTCTTGATGTAATCATTTCAGTGTTTATCGATTCCTCCACCTGTCAGCTGTGTTCCAAGCTCACATGGCGGGGTCTACTTTCTGATTTATGGTGAGCAGAGACAGTTATGAGGAGGTCGTTTTTTTAGATGTCCCTGTAAAACTGCTGGCTTCATATTAAAATTCCTGTAAATTAACAAGCCTGTTTAAATGCTCTGGCAGCGTCAGGTCAGAGGGCGGAGGCTGTAAAGAAGTGGGACGCTTTCTTTTTTACTTAATGAAGACGCAGGAAGTTGTTTTTTTTTAAGTCAGAGGTGCTCTAACACACAAAGAAAGAAGAAAATAATTTTGAAATGTCGGCTTACCGATACATTTTTTAAATGGCATTAATTAGATGCTATTTTGTCCCTTTTAGCGCACCATAGTTAAGCAATTGCAGTGTCTTACCATATACATTATATATCTATATACACATAGATATATTGGCTTTTTATGCTTTTATGTAGAGACAGGACAGTGGATTAAATCAGAAATCCTGAGAGAGAGAGGGGATATCATACGGGAAAGGAGCCACATGTCGGAATCGAACCCAGACGGTACGCTTGGAGGACTCCAGCCTCTGTTCATGGGGCGCTCGCACTAACCATTCAGCTACTAACGCCCCTAAACATATAATTTATTTTAATTCAAACCAAAAATTGCATATTTTCTGATAATATTTAAAAAATGTGTGTGTGTCAGTGTGTGTGTCAGTGTGTGTCAGACTAACTGTAAGCTCGGTCTGTTCGCCTGTATCTAAACAACAATTACTGTCTGACACAGAAGCCTACACTTTACTACCCCCCTGCTGTTAACCTGTTCAGGTAAATGACACAGCTCAGGTTAAACGCAGCTCTCTGTGCACAGTGTCTCCGCTAAAGGGTAAATGACACACACACAGGCCGCATTAGCTGCTTTATGTTATTGTCGGCGGACGTTTTCCAGCGCTCAGGTGCTTATTTGTGTCTTTTCAGTTTTACTTTTTGTACGCACAGGTCCGAGAGGCGAGGAGGGCGTGTTCTCCATCAGAGCTCTTTAACAGGTGGAGAGGAGTTACAGCCAGTGTTTGTGTTGCATCCTCAGAAACAACCACTAGGTGTCAGAGTTACATACCGCTCCTTTAAATATTGATGAAAGTTACATTTATTCCAGAAAACACACGGCCACACCAAACAAATTGATTTCCTAAAAAACGTTTCTTTTGACCAATTTTTCTGTTTTTTGTTAAATTGGGCAATTTTCCCCTCTGAGTTTCCTCGCTAAACATGTCAGATTTTTTATGGGAGTATGTATCAGTCTATGTTGGATTTGTGAGAGATGTGGTAAGGATTCAAGGCCATAAAGGTAGGGACCTTGTCGATAACCAGTGGGTCTATATCAAGAGGCGTGACAATAGCGAACACGGGAAATCTGAAATGAAATTTGATAACTCTAATCATATTTGAAAGTGAGTCAAAGCTCATTTATCTTGCCTCAGCAGTTGTGTTACCTCATGAATTGCTGTAACTTGTGATTTGTAGTTATTAAAGCATCACTTCATCATCTTCACCCAGCCTGGCTTCTCCTCGAGGAAGCAAGATGGAAAATGACCTCACATGACACATTCCTTAATGAGCTTATATTCACCTGTAATTGACTCTTCATACGTTTGGTTTATTTTGGCTTGTCTCACTTTCTTCCATATGACTCAGGAGGCTCTTAAATAAAGTTTGTTGTGTAATGCAGGAGCTGTACCTGCATGAAAGTTTGGCACCTCTAACTAAAAAATATAAAATCTAGTGTCAGGTTATGATGAGAGCAATCAAACAGGGCCGAGGTCCTGACAGAGTTTGAGAGACTGACTGTTTATGTTTTGCCTAAAGGGGTGAAAAGTTTTGTTGATTTGCAGCCGCCCATCAGATCACACTGTCATCCATGAACAACAGAACAGGGTTTATCAAAGGTTCATCAGCGATACGGATACGGACCGGTTCATGGAGGTATAAGATAAGTATATAAGTGTTTCTGTTCAGATATTTGTTTTGAAGAGAAGTCAAGGAAGAAGCAGGTGAAGGTTAAACTGTACTGAAAAGAATGCAAAAGATCACAGACTTTCACGGTGCATCAATTCAGGTCTACTGAGGATGTTTTTAGGAAAAGCCAAATGAAGAGCAGGCATTTTACCAAGCAAAAGAGATTTAAACAACAGCACATTGCTGCCAGGGTAGGGCTGCTCTCTAGTGCTTTGAGGCAAAAGGCCAAATCGTTGACAAAGTTTCCCGACAATTGTTATTATGTAAACCCTGAAAAGTTGTTCTTATTAGCTTTCTTTAGGTAGAAAACAAGATAAATACCAATCTGTACATTCAATTTTGTAGCTGTAGCTAGCAGCTGATTTGTGTAGCTTAGCATAAAGACTTGAAAATGGTGGAAAGATAAATACCACTCTTAAATCTGTGCATTCGATTTTGTCGCTGTAGCTAGCAGCTGATGTGTGTAGCTTAGCATAAAGACTTGAAAATGGCGGAAAGAGCTAGCATGTCTCTATCCGCAAGTTACAGAAGCTTAGTTATTGACTATTTGTAAAATCTGTACTTCAAAATAAAGATAAACATCTAGAAGAAGTTGTGGCTTTATGTGGGGTTATATGTTTCTTGGCACATGCCAGTGACTTCCCGCTGTTTCCTTGCCTAATGCTAAGCTAAGCTAACCAGACGCTAACTCTCGCTTTGCGTTTATCGTACATACATGAGAGTGGTATCTATCTGATCGTCTGACTCTCGGCAACAAGGCCAATACAGCAAAAGTATTTCACAACATTTTGAACTTATCTTTTAAGGGGCCCACAAACAACAACAAGAAACCAGTTAGCATTCATATTTCTCGTTCCGATCGACCCTGGAAACCAAAATAAGTCTTGAACCTTTTCAAACAAAGAGTTATTGTTTTATTGTAATGATCTGATGATGTAATTCCCGACATAGCTTTTCTACCCTGGTGTTTCACTCATCTACCAACATGCATGCCAATAACTCCGGAGGGCGTAGCTGGCACAAGAACATTATTATTAGCAGTAGAGAAATGGGCAAGGCATGCTGGGACATAGCGATATGAAGAGAAGATGTTTTCCTACGGGCATAGAGACAAACATCCGGTTATAATTGGAGGAACAAACACACCTCTTTGTTTTAAAGATTGCATCAGGTTAAAAAAGAAAAATAGATTGACATGTCTCGTAAATCCATTGGTAATGCCTGAGTAAGACCCTGCTCCTTGGGGGCGCAAATACCCCAAACTCAATCACAGCAAAGACTCGATCCAGACGGCGTGTGTTGGTTTTAGGTGGTTTTCATTATCATTAGCCAAAGGGCTTTGGTTTCACTTTAACTTAGAGCCCTGAGACTTTGGGAAAACACAGAACCCGAGTGTTTAAAAAGTTGTGTGTGTGTGTGTAAGGTTGGACTCTCCTGGCTTTAATATCTGTGTCATGTTGGATTCATTAGGTCCAAAAACATCCGCTCCCATTGGGTAAAGCCCCAGGGGTCAGAGGGCACTGTTAGGGATGACAGGAGGGCTTACATGTGTGTGTTTGAGCTTTCTGAGACAGCAGCAGGGTCAGGAAGGATGTGCTTTATTTAATTTAGCCAGACCTCCATCTGTGTCAATCAGAAACAGACACAGAGCGAGAGAGAGAGAGAGAGAGAAAGGACTTCCTAACGCTGTGAAGCTGCCAGTAGAGTCGCCTCATTGTTTTCTGTCATGTTGGATTTAATATGAGGTTTGTCACTTTATTTTTGCAACGATGACGTCTTCAACCCGCAGATTAAGCTTATTAGAGAACGGTTTACGCGCAGATCCGCTAAAGTACAACTCAAATTGAGGAAGTCCGGCGGATGCATGATCTCATTTGTGGCCTGGTGTCAATGTAGTGTCACTGTGTTTTAGTTTACGGAGAGTACTTCAAATGATTTGTAGCCCACAGCTAAGCTAGTTGCCTGCTAATAAGGAATGATCTCCCGCACTCTGCTATACGCTTTGTGTTTCCGAGGGTTACCACACACCTGTTATCTTCTACACAGATTTGTGTCTGATTTATCGTCCAACGGGTGAAATCAGAGTGTATTTTAACTTTCATTTTTTTGACTTTAAATAAACGATCAGTTCAGATATCAATTATTAGAACAGAGGAAACACTAAGAATCAAACGACAGAGGGAGGGAAAAGAGAGACACACACTCAGACAACAAAGAAGAGCAGGAACAAAGGGTGAATAGAGAGGAGGAGGAGGAGAGAGAGTGCAGCAGCGGCTTCCCCTTTTAAAACACGATGAGGGTAAAGTGATAGTGGATGAGTGTCTCGGGTGGGATGGGGAGATAAGAAAACGAGGGATGTACCCCCTCGGCGGGGCCTCTCGATGAAAGACTGCGTCTCTCCGTCTCTGAATTCCTTCATTTTTAATCTTGAAGCAGGTAGAGAGAGAGAGAGAGAGAGAGAGAGAGAAAGAGAGAGGGGTTGGCAGAATGCCTTTTAGGTCAAAACTAGAAGGAAAAGATGCAACACATTAACAGAAATCGTCATGTTTAATATGAAGCAAGCAAAGGATAAAACAGAGTGTTAATGGGGAAGGGTTGTGAGGAAAGAAAGAAGCCACAATATCTAGGTTGACTCTCTCTCTTTAGGGACTGTTAGATGTATTCAAAAACACAGAAAAGGCAGGTAAGTCAGGACTGTGTCAGAAGCCACAAGTTTGGCATTTTCGTGTGTCATCATATTGTACCAAATGTGACCTTATTTTAAGAAGACGCTGAAGCTGTACAGGAGAGCAGGGTTAGAAAACCACAAAGTGTCAAAGTAATCCCAAAGGCTAAGTCATTAGCTGGCTAGTTAGCTAGCTCACCGCAGTGTTTTGCACAATATCTAATTGTTTTTGTGATGGCAGCTGACTGGAGTTGTGTATTTACATGACTAATGAAGAGAAGGCGCGTTAAATGTAGCATGTTAGCTGCTAACCTGCATCCAGCACATTGAAAGAGAGAAGGTTAGAATAGACTGCTGTCCCGTTAATACATCCTGCAGTCTTCTCTGCATGGGAAGCCAACCACAATCCTGACTTAAACGCGTAACCTGCCATGAATAAAATCAATGTGTGGGAAATAGTTAACAAGCTAACACGCTACAAGGACAGCTATACCTGCTCATTAAAGCTAACATCGAAAAAGTACAAATGTATTTTATTGCATGTTAGTACAATAAATCACGCAGCAAAAATCTTCTTGAGATCTCCAAAAAGACAACGACGATACTTGCAGCACAGAACTAAATCTCAATGAAGTCAGCATATGCTTAAATACGCTTTAATTTAAGCATTTAATCGAATTCAAACGCGGTGTTTTGAACAGTCGTCTTGATTACAGGAATGGGTTTGAGAGAGAAAAACTGTTTTTTTTTGTACCAGGCTGTAAACTTGTTATATTCTTCTGCAAAGTTCAGAATTTTAACATGGGGCCTAATGGGGATTGACTCACTTTTGGAGCCGGGCTTAAGTGGCCATTTGAGGAACTACAAGTCCGATAGGCTGATGAAGGAGGACGAGATAAAAAATTTAAAAAAGCAGAGAAGAAAGACGCAACATGACGACGGCACGGAGGCTCAAGATCAGATGGAGGACCCTATATGTTTAGTCGAGCTCACGCACACAGAGACTCTCGCATCGATAGGCTTCGATTGCACACGCGATAATGACAGCCGGCAGCAGAACGACCCCGAGACAAGCAGGGACGACGTCTTTGATCTGATGTCTGTTGTTATCTTTCAATATATCTACAATCTGTCTCTCTCTCTCTCTCTTTACATGTGTAGATATCTTCATGCCTGTGTGTGTCTGACATGTATGATGTATCTACAGGAAGATCTTATCAGCAGAACATCCCTTCACACACACACACACACACACACACACACACACACACACACACTCAGACTCAGACACACTCACTCACACACACACACACACACACACCGACACACACTCCTGGGCCCCTGCATGGCATTTTATCAGGTGGAGGGCCTCCTTTTGAGGGCTGGAGTCTAAATATGGCGGTGGTCTTTGTTTAGGCTTCATCTTTACGGACACACGCACACACACACGATCACACACACTTACACACACACACACACACACACACACACACACAGGCATTTAAGATGACCGTACAGCAGACGTTCTGCCTTCCTTTTGTCCAGAGTGTCTCAACAAACAAAAACAGTCTCCCTTTCTTTCAATCGGCACTGAAAAAAGAGGACAGATTTTTACGTGGCTTTGAACTTCTCTGTCAAACACACACACAAGCAGAACGACACGCAGAGAGAGAGAGGAACACACACACGTACACACACAATACACACACCTGACACTCAAAGCCAGTTCATCCACTCACCAGAGTCTGAGTTTAGTCCAAGAAACGTCAAAGGTCACCGTGAAACAAAAGGGAAGGCTGGTCGAGAAGGTCAGGGGCAACAGGATCACAGACTCCGTGTGTGTGTGTGTGTGTGTGTGTGTGTGTGTGTGTGTGTGTTTAGTTTAGTCTTCACACTTACCTTTCCTTTATTAAACCCTTTTTTTTTCCATCTCTGTATTCTCAACAATCCAAATTTATTTCACCTGCGTGTCTCACTGACTCCTAAAACTTTATTTCACAGTCACATAAAATATAAAAGAATGAGTTAAATTTAAACACACAAACATTTAAAACAGAAGACAGGAGGAAGAAGAGTGGCCAGAATAATGGACGTGAAACAGAGAGTAGAAGAAGAAACCCCAAGTTAAAGGTCTGAATCTGAGACCTGTGGCTGCTTCTTCTCCGTTTGCAGTGCGCTCTACTGCCCTCACATGGCTCCTTTAAGAACTGCAACATCCCAGACATAGAGCAAGACCACTTCTTTTTTTTGTGTGCTGTGTTGTCTGTCATTGTATTTTCATTCTAATAAAACTTATAACATCAAGATTGACGAGAACAAACGAAAATGAAAAGATAACTCATCATTTTTTTCTGTCAATGTTCAATTAGTTGTAAACCTGCTGCTACACGGATCATAATCAGATGTTAAATAAACAGTGTACCCAAATGTGATATCGTTAACAGATGCAATTAGGAGTCATTTGATCTTTGTTTTGTGAGACAGCCCATCTCCGCCAACCTGCAGCACCACTTTTTCTCCTTCTATTAATCTGGTAACTATTTTCCAAAATAAAAGCATATGTGGCCTTTAACTGAGAGAGCTGCCGATTTTTGTTGAAACTTGCCTTAAAGTGGGATGGGCTTTTATTCCAAGTTTTACGGTAAATAAAATGATTCAAATTTGAATTCAAGTCGAAATGTTGTGATGTAGTGTTTGAGTCCCAATAAGTCACACTTTGTCGTCTAATGGTCATTATAGTTTTATCATCTCGACGCTTAACGACACAAAGAGACACAGAGAGGAGGAATCAAAACGTCAGGGTGATGTAACGTGTAACACACACACGCATGCACACGCACACACACACACACACACTTCTACAACAAAACCGGTTATTACTGATTTTATAGCCTCTTGTGATTTGATGATGCTATTTATTTATGACATTTCCACGCACACACACAAATCAAATAATCAAACGGTTAATTTATGGCATTTTGTTTTTTGCTTTCAGCAGCTTTGACTCAATAACTGGCGGTTAAACATGTCGACTCTCATCGCCTTTAGAGATGATAAAAAAGAATAATTCAGGATGTGCTGGTACTTCTGTGTGAATGTCTTCAGGCTTTATTTCTTTGCAAGGTCAGAAAAAAAAAAAAAAAAAAAACCTCACACATGTCAAAGTAGAGCTGTGTGTTTTTGTTGTGTTGGTTTGGCTCCGGCATGCGGAACAGGCGCCTGAAGTCAGTGACACATTGGGATGTATTGGTTCGATTCCAAACCAGTGATCTTTGGTCCATGCCATCAACACTCTCTCCTCCCCCACAGTTCCTGTCTCTTATCAGCTGTAGTTCTGATAAAGGCAAAAATATTTCGAGAATAAAACATAACGATGCAATATTCATATCTCTTAGATAGTCAGATTTAGACGATGTCACTTGTGCTGCTTGGGATTGAGAACTTTTCAGCAGATTGGGTCAATCTCAGAACATATCAGAAGGAGCGGGAATATCTCTGCGTTCTTGTTTTGAATGAGCACCACACACTGAGAGAAAGAGAGAGAGCAGATAAGTGGAGGAGAAAAGTCCCACGTTGCACACACTGATACAGAAAGTATGCACACCAGCACAGAGCACCCACAGGATTCTCAGTCCTTACCTAAAAGAAACACAGCTGGATGGAGCCAGCCTCGGCGCCTTCTGCCGCGTCACACGTTATAAACAATTAAAGCAAAAGAGGTAAAGAAGACAGAAAACATGGAGGTTTTTGCTAACCGCATGTTTGAACATTCCTGCTGAATCACATCTGAAGGATGTCTGTGTTGTCTGTCTTTGTCGTTTTCCACATTCTTGCTTGGCTGTGATTTGTCTGTGAATGGCGCTTCAACGGCTTTCTACGGTCTATTTTAGGGCTTTTATTTTTTATTATGCTTTTATTTTGATAGGACAGTGGATAGAGACGGAAATCAGTGGAAAGGGGCTATGGTCTCTGTACATGGGGGCGTCTGCACTCACCACTAGGCCACCTGCGCCCCCACAGATGTGTTTTTGATGGACGATGCCGACTCAGAGATGGATGAAATTTTTTTTAGAGCATCATCAAAGTTCTCGGACTCCAAATCAATGAATTTTATTTGGTTATTTATGATATGATGTGATGCCTTCATTCCTCAATGTTTTCACTACAATTTTTAAAAATGTGATTAACCACAACTATCTGTTGGAATTTAGCGATTAATCCTGATTAAAAAATGTAATTGTTTGGCAGCCATTGTTAGAATTAAGCTAAGACAGACTTTCCCAACCTTGGGGTCTCCATGTGGGCTCACATGGAATTCAAACGGGGTCGTCTGGAATTTGTATTTATCAATCGATCAATATTAAATACATATCGAAATATATTGAACATAGGCTACTGTTGGCCATAGCCAATGTCAAAACAAGAAACTTGTTGAGTCTCTGTCGGTCTGTCATCCATTGAAGTGGGGTCACGAGCCAGAAAAGGTTGGGAACCTCTGAACTAGGGTAAAAGCAGGTTCATGCCTCTTTTGGGTTATTCTTGAATCGCCTCCATCTTCATTGTTCCTTGGAAGTACTGATTGGTAGGATGTATCTTTTATGTTTGGTTCCCCCAAGAAAGAACCATTTTTATCCATAAAGGAACGTATAATTGACCAACAATGACCCCAGTAATCCCTCTTGGGACCACACAACTGGTAATTAAGCAAGACCCAGTATCCATGCATTGGGTTTCCAAAGGTTAAAACATGCCATACATGCCATTAACACTGCTGTTAGCACTTAAAGGTTATTGTCACCTGAGGCTTATTTTCACCTTGGCCCTAACGACTCCTTTAAAGTAAAGTTTTTAAAGACTTGAGAGGTAAAGAAGTAGCCTCGGATTAAACGTTTTACACTTTTGTTGAAGAGAAAAACCTTCTTTGGTCCACTTTCATCGCTCGTATTGCAACGTATTTAATCTACGACAACAACCAAACCAAGTTTAATAGCATACTCGCACATTGTGTTTCCTCCTCACACTGTAGCTTACTTTTCTGTCTGACAGCTGAGAAAACAGGTCACGTTTATGACGTCATCACCGTGGGACAGTGGGGGCCTGCTGACCACTAAGTGGGTTTTTATTGGAGGGGAAAGCACCTGGTGATAAGAGGGAACAGGTTGTTTGTTTTAATGGCGGCCATCAGCACAAACAGATGAGTCAGAGGAGCAGAGGAGGCTGGGAATCAGACCGAGGCAGAGAAAACAAGACGAACCCAACGTGTGAATGGAATGATGGTGTCTCCTTCAACTGATTAACATGATCTTGGTCTCGAGACCACCTTTTGTAGGTCGGAATTGAAAGCATTTTTACTCAGTCACAGATAGGGTGGACTTCAGATTTAAAATCAAGTCCGGTCACAACCACCACTGGTAGGCTATTTTTATCACATCATTACTGGGGTTAAAATGAAAACACCTCACCTAAAAGAACAAATAACTTTAATCCATTCCTAAATTTGATTTTTATCCCCCAGTTACCGCCCAAACCTTCCCGGTGTTATGGTCGAAGTGAGGAACACACCCCCGGAACACAAGATGGTTTTTTGATGATTTTTCATTGATATTTATGGTCTTGGTCTCGCCTCAGTCTCAATCCCTAAATGTCTTGGTCTTGTCTTGGTCTCGATCCCTAAATGTCTTGGTCTTGTCTCAGTCTTGATCCCTAAATGTCTTGGTCTTGTCTTGGTCTCGATCCCTAGATGTCTTGGCCTTGACTCTGTCTCGATCCCTAAATGTCTTGGTCTTGTCTTGGTCTCGATCCCTAAATGTCTTGGCCTTGACTCTGTCTCGATCCCTAAAGGTCTTGGTCTTGTCTTGGTCTCGATCCCTAAATGTCTTGGTCTTGTCTCCGTCTTGATCCCTAGATGTCTTGGTCTTGTCTCGGTCTTGATCCCTAAATGTCTTGGTCTTGTCTCGGTCTTGATCCCTAAATGTCTTGGTCTTGTCTTGGTCTTGATCCCTAAATGTCTTGGTCTTGTCTCTGTCTTGATCCCTAAAAGTCTTGGTCATGTCTCGGTCTGGAAGTATTCTGGTCTTGGGAATGTCTTGGGAAAAAGAAAGTCCTTTTTCCCATATCAATCAAATAGTCTTTGATGTTAATGACCTGGGTATGTTGTTTAGTGTGTTATTTTTATTCAAAAGAAAATACATCCTTCTTGATGAACTGAGAAGAACTAACACATATATGTTAATTTGTAGTGTTAGTGGTTTCCAAGTTTTCAATGGGATCAGCTTTATCTATTTCAAACAAAGGACAGTTAAAACTTTTTTATTGCTAAACTGTATTCAAAAGGCCAAAAACAAAACCACCAGAACCGATGTTTTGGATTTATATTAAGATAAAGAAATACTTCAGAGGACTTCCTCATTAACAGTGAATGGAAACAAAATCCAAAGTCATAAACTGCCGATATCAGATTTCCGTCCTTCCATCTGTCGTCATTAAGACACAGGAAAAAAACAGTCTTTACTTGATGCTTCATAAAAGTCTGCAGGAGATGAAAGGAAAGCTAAAAGCCATGAAGGATCCGACCATGCCTCGTTCTAAACATTGGGACACCCAGGAAATGGAGCGTAACTCTGAAGGGGCTCAGATGTTTGGCGCAAACAGTTCAACATGTGCAGTGTTTGCTGTTTCTTGTACATGGACGGGGACTCTGGTGGATAACACACTTTAAGGCTACATTTTCTGCCATCATGAGTCCAGTATTGGTATAAGATATAGAGATATATACATAAAACTGATAAACAGGAAGTAAAATCTGGAAATATGGACCAATTCCCAAATTCAGCTGAATGATCATGTTTTTTAATAGAAGTTTAAAGGCAAAGTTCTACACTTAAGTTGGTATCCAATTTGCCAGAAATTTTGAAGAGTCTTGCAGAATCTGAGGCCACCAAAATTCTGTCCAGTAAACAAACCAGTACTGGCACCCATTTGAATTTTATTAACAAACTTGGAAATCCAAAGTGAAACAATGAAACACAGCCACTTGGAAGTTTGTGAAATAGTCACAGAATTTAATCTATAGAATTTAGGTACTTGCAAATAAGCATCCAATTTTTCTTACTTGAGTAACTGCGACCTCTGGATTATGTACTACCTAGTTGTGGCAGTTTCCAATGCAAAGCTTCATCACTGACGTTATTGACCATTGTCTTTAGGAAAGGCTAACCAAGTCGTTTTGGCCCCTTAACCAACCTGCAATGCATTTTCTTCTCAAACTGCTTTCAACAAACATTCTGATTTGGTTATAGTTTGGTAAGGTTTGGGCACCAACACCTCTAGGTCTCAACTTTCCCTTTTGGTTGCAAACAGATGAACACAACATTGGGCCAACTTGATAAAAGTCCTGTGTTGGTGTGATCCTTCCATCCTCCCTATCCCCCTCCTTATCAGTTGGAAACACATGCAGTGCGTGTCCTTATGCACAAAACTGAAAACAACTTATTTGACTATCTAAAAAGCTGCTGAAGAGAAGAGATTGGGGATATTCGGTACAGGCTTGATTGCATCTTTGCCACCCAACTGGAAGTATTTGATAAATTCCAACTTGCCCACATTTAAAGATAATGAGTGTTCTCAGTGTTTTTCTTCTTTTCATAGTTACAGTATAATCACTCATCCTGAGCAGGACAAACATTATCTGAGATAAACCAAGATGTTTGGGATCACAGTCTGATAGCTGGAGGGGATGGGAAGGGAAAAAGATGAGACAAGCTAAACATTCCCATCTAGAGGACATTTCCCAACTTTCTCTCTTGTGTGTGTGTGCAGACCGGTGTGAGAGCTTTTAGTTAGTGTTTTCACTTGTTTCATCTTTAACAGCATCAAAAGTGCCGTCCTTTGAGCACACTTTGTAGCCATCGCTCTGAACCTCTGGTAGACAGCGTTTGAGGTTTTGCCGACTCATGTGTGTGTTGTCAAACTGTAATTGGGTTATCAAACCGCCTCACTGGTTAAACTTGCACCCAAAGTCTATTTGCCAAACCGCCCAACCCCTCGCCTCCACGATGCTCCCATCACTGGCCCCCAGTGAGCATGTGGTGTGACAGCTAAAATCTTCCCCCCTAGCAGACTCGGTACTCAAAACAATGCACCCCGATAAATCCTCAGAGGGCCCGAGGGTGTGTGTTCATGTTTCTATGCGCGTGCATTCATGGACAACACACACACACGCTGATTTTCACATGCATGCTGGCTAGAATCTGTCTGTCCAAGCACTCTCCTCCATCAGGAAGTGAGGTCGGCCTGATGGGAGCGGTAAGTCCAGAGAGCTTAGCGGCCCAGAATAGGCCCCATTGTGCCCTTTGTGCTGGAGGGGATTTGGGCCTACAAACTGACCAGTCTGCTGGAAGGTGATGAGGATGGAAGGTCTGGAAGAGCCGGCTGGAGACCCGACGGGCGGGCATGAAAACAGACTGGGATGCCAACTGGCAAGGGGGTCAGGACTCAGGGAGACGACGGCAGGGGGGCAGACTGATCTCTGATAAAAATTGTCTCCATGTGACTAAAAAACAAAATATGTTGTTTGTTTAAGTTGTAAAAACCAGATTTGAACAATTTGGAAATTATATTTGTATACTTCACATAACTACATTAAAAGATTGAAAAAAAAATAGATAATTGGAATCCTCCACTACCTAAAACAAATAAATACCTCCAAGGGTTGAAAAGGGTTGCCTTCCAAAAAAACTACCAAACCTCTACAGAGCTTTTTAGCCTCTTTTCGCACGTTGTTTTGGGTTTACTGCACATTCAATGTTTGGCCGCTCTAAGAAAAGCTACTACATGCTATTTGCTCAAATGTTGGGACTAGCTTGTGGAGAAAGTCGAACTTAAGCCTTTAAAGAACAAGTTAGTGGAGACCAAACTAGAGATCATCAGGATTTTTAATATTGAATTAGTCCTCATCAGATGGTTGGAAATATGACTCTGAAAAATTATGTTTAATGCTGCTGAATCCAAAGCAAGAACAACTTTCTGTTATTACAACTGTATAAACTTGTTTTGAGTTATTCTGCCCTCTAGTGACCAGAAAGACATTGTTGCAGCTTTAAGGGTTGGCACAGATAATAGAAACATGGATAATGACGCTAATGCTCTGATAGTTTAAAATAAGTTTTTATTTAATCATATTTTATACAATTTGTTTGAATAACAACATATCTAGGGTTTTAGTAAACGTATGTCTAAAAGTGCATCCTTCACAATTTGCAGTTTAAGTACAGAGGTCATTGAAGGTCGGTGACCTGTGTAGAAAGATAGATCACCACCCAGTGGTCACTTTCAGAAACACCTCTGAGCCAGCATAATCTGATGTGACTTAACAGAGCTGTATTTTGTCTTTACTGCTGTTTTTCCCCTTTTTTGTTCCCTTTCATCCCTTCCCTTTCATCTCTCCTCATTCCCTGTGATCTCTACTTCTGCAGGCTGCATTATATAATTCCATGCCATTTTAGGGAATAAACAGAGATGGTCTCATCCATAAGGAACTTATCTGACTTCCTGCTTTAGACTCTCTGACACTCACATCTGACCATGAAAGAGATTCTTCACAATTTCATTTTACTGGCTGTTTTTCAAATGTATTAGCTTTTTATATCCCTGAAAAGTCTCTTTTTCATAGCCATACATTTAGGAAGGAGGAAGAAGAAATCTATTTTTCAGCATGAGTTGGACACCAAGCCTTCTTTCACCTTAACTCACCTCTCACCTCTCCCCTTTGACATAACACCAGAAAGACAGAGTATCCAGCCGAGTCTTTGAAAGTGACCCCCCCGTAACCTGAAAGTAGATACTAGAAAGCTGTCAGAGCCTTTTGACGAGATAACCTAACAACCTCTCTAAGCATGACTCTTTTCTGGAGTATATTTGTGTACAAACACAGATAGACCCGAGCAGGCTGCAGGGAGAACTTAAGTCAGTTAACTACAGGTAATGAGAAGGAGTGATGGCGGACGAGACATGAGAAAAGGTGAGACATGAGAGAAAGTGGGACCTCTGCATATTTTTCCCCGGGTGAAACCAGGTGTGAGTGCGAGCTGCGAGGCCAGACAGCTCCGGCAGGCTTGCCTTTTACCCGGCACCAGCCCTGTCATTAGTGTTACCTGCCTTCCCCCAAGGCCACGAGGGCTGCATCCTGAACTAACACTCACAGTGTGGTCAAGGCTAACGCAGGATCGCTGTCACAAAAAGCAAGACTGAGTCAGAAAGCTGTCAAAGCTGATCCAAGGATATAATGCAAGTAATGTTTGAATTAATTTAAAGACCAGATTAGTTAATTATGTATTATCTGATCTACAGAGTCCCTCTGCACCTTTAAGAAAAAGCTAAAGACCCAGCTCTTTCATGAATAGCTACTAACTTAATGATGATGGTCTCCATATTATTGATGATGATGATGGTTGTGACGATGGTTTTTGTTTGATAACGATGACTTATAAGATGGTTTCTATACTGATCTCTCAAGAACTGCCCTCAATGTTGTGCTTTGCCTCTGGTCACTTCCTGTCAGCACCTGTGTGTCCAATCAGACTCAAAGCTGATCGTTTGCTCTTACTGACATTGTTCCCTTTTTTCTAGATCCTTGCTTGTGTTGTTCTTACTCTCTGATGTACGCCGCTTTGGATAAAAGCGTCTGCTAAATGAATTGTAGAATTGTAGAATTATGTGGCCATACAAAATCTAACATAAAGTTTAGACAGCCACAAGATGGAATTTGTGCAAGGTTGTACATTTTAATGCAAATGGTTTTGATGCTAAACTCCACCTGCCTGTAATCCCCGCAGGCTAAAACAAATGCTAAAGATTCTTAATTATACTGGTATTTGACCTTCTCTATGATACCTACCTGACGTAAGATTAGCTATTTCACAAGGTGAATTATTTTGTGTCTACAGGCAGAGCAGACACATACTGTACGTATAGGACCAGGTGTGGAATAGACTTTTACCTTCTTTTTCTTTATTGTGTGTATGTATGTGCATGGAGGTAATAGAGGGGTGTGTGAACCTTTGCCATGAGTGTAATGAAAGGTGTGCGTTTGTATGTATGTCAGTGGAAATGAATTATGAGTGCATGCATCGCTCTCTGTGGGGTTTTAAACTTTCCCCTTAACTTCCCTTATATTCTACCTTTCAATATAAGAGCATAATTAGGTTACATGAGGGCCAATTTAAAGGTGTTGAGAGCATCGTAAAGGAACATCCTCGGAAATATACGATCAGATACATGCAAGCATTTACATGCATGTCAGCACTTTAAATATACCTATAAATGTACATCTGTGGCAATGTTTTACTTCCTCCATTAAGTTTACTGGGTGACGTCTTTATGGATGAATTTATGAGCACTAGTATACAAACATATTCATGCTCAACTTGCCACATTTACCCAAAAGTAAAGTCAGTCTGTTTGATATTGAAGTATGATCCTTTTTGAATTTGACTATAAAAGCAATAATTAACGAGGTTTCATCCCGTCTGAATCACGTCGTTCAAATCCTCTGACTTTCCTTTGACCTGAGCGCAGACATCTGTCTCCTCTCTCCCTGCCCTGTTATACTGCTACAAATATAAGCTAATGGCAGGTTGTCAGTAGTGTAGATGTGTGTGTGCGTTTGTTAATTGAGGGATTCCATTCAGCCAGTAAAATCAACACAAACCCACCTGCTTGTGCTAGTTTGTCTTTCTACTGCCCTCATGTGGTTGAAAATGGATGTGTAGCCCTTTAGCATGCATCACGAGTCCATTTCTATCCAAAAAAAAAAGGTTTTATTCTCTTTTCTCTCTAACGACCCAAATTAATATCATTAACATTTACAAAAAAATGCTATTTTCTTGTGATTTTGAAACTATGTACACCTCCACAGTAGCAGTTTTTTTTTTCCTGCAGACCACCATCTGAGCCCACATGCCCCTACATGCCTACATAAAAACACTTCACCAACCCTCTGAGATTTCGGATTGTGAAGCAAGCGCAAGTGTTGCAGGAAAAAAAAAAAATCACAGCTGGGTTTTTCCCGCCCGGACTTGTCCCCCGTCTCGTGTAAACAAACCAATGAAATCCACAACACAAAGACACAAAATGGCTTCCCCCGGCAATTTGTTCGCAAGTGTTTCTGGGCCTCGATTGCTCCCTCATCAGGTGGATTATGTTGTGTAATTGGGGCTGTAGATGAAAGAGGGGAGAGAATGAAGACACTGTTTTTATACTTGATTAGATGCAGAAAGTAACATACGAGGTTAAAACTGAAGTGGTCTTAAGGATAGACCCTGAGGTGCTTATTTAGATTTTTTACGGATCGGGTGATACTTAAAACTTTACCTACAAATATCTTTAATTCTCATGAAATAAAAAGGATAAGAAGTAAAGGATACGGCTGATGTCATTCTACATTTCTATAACTTGTCATTGCATTCAAGACATTGGTATTTCTTCAATATTCAAAGATCATTGTCTTCAGCCGTCAAAGCCTACTAAGACTGCTTGGGCCGAACTGAACCAGGATTGTCCGGTTTACAAAGGATTGCCTGTATGTGACCCCAGCTATACCTGCCTTTACCGTAACATTACTTGGCCTTGCTCCTGTCTCATAGAAACCGTGGCAGCTGCACCGGAACTAGCTTATCTATCCCACTTCAAGTAAAATTTGTATCACAAGATTTTCGACTGAGTTGAGAACACTTACTTACATCTTACCGCTGGAAAGTCTTCCATCTTGTTTGAATTGGTGTCCAATACATCTCTGAATATTAATATATTGATAATTTATAATGTCCTTTTTGCCACTAAGAATGCACTGGATGGATCCTTCATGGCCAGGGAAAAGTAGGACACATTTGTCAGCCGCATTTGAAGGAGCCTTTTCGAAATGCTGAGATGTAATTAGTCTTTAATTTTTGTGCATTTACTCCAGTGCCACCTTGTAGCAAAGCCACCTTTTATAGCCCAGGATGGACAAACCGAACAGAGGCACTGTGGTTCTCATTCATGTTTTGGATGTACAGGTTTTGTCTGTTGGAATGCAATCTGCATCATTACCACTGGAGGCCGCTAAAGCAAACACACTCCTCTTTGTAAAATAACCTTGTCTTTTCTCTCCTCTCTCAGGGTCGTCCTGGGGCTCTCGGGGAGGTTGGACAGAGCGGAGCTGAGGGACAACGTGGGTCTGTGGGGCCTATGGGGCCTAAAGGAGAGAAGGGCCACATCGGACTGAAAGGACCATCTGGCCCTAAAGGAGACAAAGTGGGTGTTAAAGATCTGTACATGATTCATAATATGATCAAATATGAAACCTTGAGCAATTAGAATAATGCTACATTTATTCTTTGAATTGATTCATTGATTTTTATGTGTTGATGATGCTCAATTTGCAAGGATATCAATTCAAACTGTCTGCAACAATCAAGCAGTAATGCATTTTCACCACTAGGTGTAGCTATTCATACTGATTTTAAATTGACACAATTGATTATGTCCTCATTCAGGGACCAATGGGAGTGCCTGGATTCCAAGGAAACGATGGAGTACATGTAAGTAAACCAGAAACAAAAGTCAGAGTCGAGTTCACATTGTGATATAAACAATAATCCCCCACAGCCCCAATCAGTTCGTGTTCTTGATGAGTACACATCCCCCCTGTTCTTGATCTCTTCAGGGTCACCCTGGTCAGCAGGGCAGCAGAGGACCATCAGGATTTGATGGTTGTAACGGGACTAGAGGAGAACCTGGAGATTCCGGCTTTGGAATAGGAAGACCTGGAAGTCCTGGATTTGCTGTAAGGACAAACTCCAATTCCTCTTTTTATTATTGGTCTGGGATTTTAGAGAATTTACAGTTGATTCTTACGGTGGTCGTTCTTCCACCAGGGACCTACTGGGCCGAAAGGACAGAAAGGAGAGCCGCGATTCGTCTCAGAAAACAGACAATCGGTTCGTAACATGTTAACTCACACATTTGTGTTTTGTATTTTGGTCTTTTAGCTCATGCTACATTTATGCACCTTCAGATTTTCTTTCTATGAGTCCGTCACATCCTGACCTTGCATCTTTCATTTCTTTAGATTTACTTTCTACCTTCCTGCACTCATTTGTGTCCTGCTCAGTTCTTGTATCTCAATAGTCTGACCTTCCCTCCTTTCATCCCTCCCTTTCTCGATTCCTTCTTTTACCGTTCAACATTTTCATTGTCATAAACTGTGTTTCCTTTATGTTTTACAAAGCACTTGTTTTAGCATTGCTGTGCAACAAGTCAAATCCATTACTTCTTTTCTATTAACCTGTTTATTTTCCTCCTTTATGTAGAGTTTCCCAGGTCCACCAGGAGCCAACGGTCAACCTGTAAGACTTTCTCCACTCTCTATTCAAAAATATTCTTACAATTGATACTTTATGAAACATTTGACCATTATTAAATTGCCAGAATTTATTTTTTTAAAAGTGACATGTAAATGTCTTTCTCTGCAGGGAATCAGAGGTCCTGATGGTGCACGTGGATATGTTGGTCCAAGCGGGCCCGATGGTTTCCCTGTATGTAAACCTATATTTCTTGTTTTTTTTTTGTTTTTGACTGTATCTACAAAATCAAGTCTAAAACAATCATCTGTTTTTAGGGCCCACCCGGTCCTCCTGGTCCCCCAGGGCTCATGGTATGTATAAAATATTTTCACTACATTCTGTTATAAAGCAATAAGCAGACATTAGGAATGAATATTGCCTCAATTTTATTATTGTATGTTATTGTGTTTGTTTCTCCGAATACATTTTTTGGTGACTCTTGTCTTTAGGGGAGCCGTAGTGACGGATATCAAGGAGAGAGAGGAGACAAGGTATGGTTTGTTAACTGAAGCGCTCACATAGACTCATTTATCTGTAGGTATAAAATCACTCACAGAAAACGGCCTTTGATAATTCAACTTTAAACATACATCTTAGCAGGGGCGTGTCCAGACTTTTTTGGACTGGGGTGGCCCAAATGGGGGACTGACTTTTGCAGGGGTGGCCTGAAGTGTGATGTGCGCACAAAAAAAAAAAACACAGATAAATATTGATCATTCACCTTTTCTAAATTCACCTATCATATATACTTTCTAACATGGGATAATGGCAACATTAGCTTAATTTTGAATGACACATGAAAGACGATTAATGTTCAAACTCACAAGTTAATGTACTTAAAAAATGTGCATGCAGACTTCTGAAAGAATTGATTAGAATTATTTTTTTTGAGTTAATTGTGTTTGATTTTCAAGCAGTTTTGGTTTCTACACTTTCTCTCCCACTCCCTTAAACATTAGCTTTAGCATTAGCTTTAGTCTTGCACATCACAACAGCAGTCTTAGAGGGCACTAGCTGTGTCCTATGTGTGTGTACATGAGCGTGTATCTATGTGTGTTTTGCACGCCTCCGTTAATGCCTTGTTCGTTGAATGGATTGGTTGGACATAATACTGCACATGTTCAAAATCTGACTGGTGGTGGCTTGGCAACTTCTGCGCTTCTTCCGTCCAACACATTCATTAATAACCCCTCCTTCCCTCTGTTACCCCACCCCCTCCCTGCATCACTCCCCCCATCCTCCTCTCCTCTACAAACCCCTTATTGACACCACTACTGGACTGTTTATTGCATCTGTTTCCTGTATGATAAAAAAATAATCACATGAACCTCTATTTGATTCAGTCTGGTTTGTTCTTTTCGAATAATCCAACATGCCACTGAGACAAGTCGCAAACGCACTCACTGTGCTTCATTCTGGGTCACAATCCAATTCTTTAAGGACCCATTTGTCCAATTTACTACTACTATTAACTTGATCAATTCAAAATCATCTTTAAAAATATGAATAGTGAGTTGTCCAGTGGCATCACAAACTTGTTTCCATCACTGTTGAGTGACAGTTCAGAGATTGAATTGAAGTTTTTTTTCTCCTTAAAGGGATCGAATGTTGAGATAATTCCCCTTACGTCAAGAGAATAAATCCTAACACAGAACCCTGAACTTTGATTAAAACTTCAATGTTTAAATCTCTGAGCTGTCACCCTGGAGGACGATCTATGAACTGTAACAGGGTGCTGGAATCACTTGCTCCTACTTCTCACATTGCACTACAACCTCTCTTTACTCACGGGCATTTGATGGTGAACCTTTTGGGATATGTAATGCATTTTTTGCCTGCTCTTTTGACTCCTAAAACCCCATCCATCCATCCATCCACCCGACCACCCATCTCATTTTTTTAAACAATCACACAACAGTACTAACAGTCATCTTCCTCACACACTGCATGCGTGTTATGCTCAACCAAAACCCTCCAACACTGAACTCAAGGAAGATTCAGGGTTAATTTAAGTATGAGATCAGCTGGATATACAGTTAGCCTGTTCAAATACATTTCTGTCAGTGTGGCTCTCCTTTACCGATGGAAGAAAAAATAAAAACTACTTCAAATTGATCAATTATTGACTTTAGGAAAAAGTATCCCTGAACTCTCGTTTCCTCTTTTCTCTTTATCTCAGTCTATTCTCTGTTCTTCACTTTTTATGCGTACCTTCATATTTTCTCCTCGTTGTATTAATTTGCTGCCTTTACCTTTTTTTCATTTCATTTCGGTGTTTTGAAACAAAAACATCCCAATGGAATAGGCACATCTGATCTTACTGAAGGGCATTTATATAAACTATGCAGGAAGTCTGTTAATATGATTAATGTAAAAAAGTGCAACTCTTTGATAACCTCAAAGCAGGTTTTTGCCCCTCCCCCCAAGGATGGCTGGACCCCAGGTTCAGAACAAATGTCATGGACAATGCAATGACAAAACAAAATTGCAAGATTGATACTACAGAACCAGAGTTATCAGCCTTTTCATTCAAAGCATATTTATCATCCCTGTGAAAAACTGACACGCACAATGCAACTCAATAACTGAAACAGTAGTTAAGTTTGAGATTGAGATGTTTTAGCTTGGTTGATCAAGCTAAAACTAATTGCTGGCCTCATGCAGAGATGCTAGCAGATATGTGGTTGGTGCATTTTCTTTCCAACTAACCGATTTTTTTCTGTAAACCCCGAAAGCTGCTGATTGAAGGGACAACCCTTAGGGCAATTGATATCCTTCAGCATTCTGTGGAGCCCTAAAAAGATTTTAGTAGCCAGTATTTATATAAACTTATACAACTTTTTGTTTTACATATGCTATAGTACTCCCCAAGACCTAGACATGTAAAAATATTTAATGTGTAAAAGCAGTAGAGTTTTCCCTTTTTGGCTCCCACAACTGCAAAAGCAAAATCTCCAATTTCTGAGTGTAGTCAAAGGTATATAAAAACAAACCTGAAGCCATTTTGCTTTATCTTGAAAGCTTTCCCAAAAGACTCGAGTCTGTCGTGCCTTTTGATCAATTAAAGTTCAGCATTTTATTGTACATAATTTTGGCCATGTAGTTTATTTACGTATTTTCTATCAATTTTTTTTTTCAACCTTCTGAGTTTTTTTTCCCTCTCCTTTCTCCTCCTCTTATTTATATCTACTTCTATTTCCGCCTTTTTATCTTCATGTTTCTCCTCCGCCCCTCCCTCCAACACGAATGATTGGCTAATGCTTTGTTATGTGTATTTCGGACTCCAGGGCGACGTGGGTCTTCCTGGACCCAGTGGTACTCCTGGCGACGGGTCACTAAGAAGCGAACAAACTCTCACTATCTACAAAGGAGACAAGGTAACAATGCAAGGGAAGGCTAGGAGCTGTGGCTATAACGCTTCTCAAACATAAGACACACACACACACACACAAAGAAACGTGGATGTGGTGGGGTCTCAATTTGAAAGTGGTAAATAGAAGGTCAGCAGGCTGTTAACCAGAAACTAAAAGGTAAAATAGGAAGAGGAGCAGTGATTGCAGCAAACTTTACAGCCAGGTTGAGGAGTAACGGTTGGCGCAGAAAGTGAGGAGGAGACTTTGGATAGAGGCGGAGGAGAGGTTGGTCCCACAGCCCATAAAAAAGGATGAAAAGCTTCAGAAACTCTACAGTAATTATTCTTTGATGTAAAACTGAACTTTCTGCCTCCAAAGATTTTTGGAGACTTAGAAAAGCTTATGAGCTGCAGAAACTAAATTTATACCAAGAACAACCTCTCATCATCAACCCTGAAGTTCCTCGCTCCTCTCCCCTCCTCTGGAGACCAAGCCCTTCAGTGGCTCAATCCAAGTTCACATGGAAGCCGTCCTCCAGTCCCATATTATCTGTCTTTTCCCCAACGACTTCCCCGTTGCTTTTCTGCTGGCGGGACCCACCTTACCTTGTTTCACCCTCTCCTCGACGCCCAACGAACAGAGTAAAGACTTCTCTCTTCCTCGGTTACATAATCCAGGGTGACGTGGGCATGCCTGGTGACCCCGGACAACCAATGATCAATGGCATAGTGGAGTTTATGGGTTTACCCAAAGGAGACAAAGGAATGCAGGTTTGTTGGAAATTGCAATTCTTCTAATAATCAACATTCAAATACAGAGCAGGAAGGCCTACACTGTGTCAAAGATGCACAACCTTGCATCAGTTTAGCCATATGCCCTTAATCCCAATCTTTACAAGTGTTCTCTACTATAAGCAATATATTGATGGTATTCCAAGATTTGGTACAGTAACGCCAAAATGTGGATAAATTAAATTACATTGTTTGCATCTCGTTTTCAACATACTTTTGAAAATCCACTTGAGACTTAAATCCAATTGATGCTTGCAATAAAGGGAAACAGGAAAGGAACCCAACAAGGATGTTGGTTAGGGTTATGGTTCAAGAATCCCAAGGTTACATTGGTTTGCTCCTTCCAAATTGGGAGTGACTTGCCAGAGCAAAAGAGTTCAAATATCTTCAGATCTTGATAGATTATAAGATGGATTCAGCCAAACGGCAAAATCTTTATTTCCCAGTCCATCTACAAGATAGACTTGAGAAGAATTCCGTGGGTGCCCCCTGGTTGAGCTTAAAAATGTTGGAATACACAAAAATCCAGTGTCTGTCCAAAAAATAGGAAATGCAATGTACACATAAATAAGTGAATGGGATATAATGGACTCCAAGCTTGCAGTGACTTTGAATGGGCATGTCCATCTAGGATGATTTCCCATGATAGACCCAGAACTTGCTAAAGAGACTATCTATCCCTGCCTGGGAACACCAACTGATCCACCAAAGAATGCTGGCGATCTTACCTCGCTCATCATCCTTCCAATGTGCTCCAACCCTGGAAAAGCAGAAGAGAATTGATGGATGCATAGATTTGTGAGACCACTACATTTCAGTCGGTATTGTTTGAGTAATTAGAGGAAAAGGCCCACCATAAACATCAAAGCTGGCACTCTGCCGTGGTGTTGCTTTCCATGAAGATGAAAAGATACCAGATCATCTACCCCCTACTTGATTTCAAATCAATACTTCTTTTCACCAATCTATACTGTTTGCATAGTTCACAAAGGTAAGTTTATGTGCATAGAATGTGAAAAAAATAATTAAAGAAATGAAGATACATTTATTCACTAAATTGTTATCATTTAATTTTTGTCCCTGCAAAATCGTGGCACTCTAAAGTTTACCTCTGATTTCTCTATGTTTTTTTCTCAAAGGGTGAAGAAGGCCGAAAGGGTGTCAGAGGATACACTGGCGGTCCTGGCCGGCCTGTAAGCATTTCTCTTGGACTTTGGAGATAGTATATGAACCTTATTAATTGAGATTCTTAGAAACAGTAGCATAGTTAAACCTTCTTGTTTGCTTGTTTTTTTAGGGACCTTTTGGCTATCGTGGTGAACTTGGAGAGAAAGGCATTCCAGGTTACCCTGGTGGAAGAGTAAGCCCGAACAGTTTGTTTTAAAGTGATATTAGAAATTAGGTACAAAGAAATAGGAATATACCATGTTTTATGAATCCTTGCCAATCAACATAGTGGATATACCCTAGCAAATATGTCTTACCCTATTGTATTTAGAAGCATATCTGTTGTTGTCTCACCTTTCCTTTTCCTGTTCATCTGTGGTGGATGTCATCTTGGATTACACTACACAGGGTGCTCCTGGTTTTAATGGACCTCCTGGTGGTCCAGGACAACAGGTAGACCTTCATAATACTGTTACCAAAATATATTTTACTATATCCTACTCACTGCTCCCCAAGTCCAATAAAGTTCAAGACACTCAAGTGTGAACTATAAATCTGTTATAGTTAATAATTGTTAATGTGATGAAGATGATGCCCCCTGCCTTCCATTTGTTATTTTTCACACAAAAGTTTAAAGTGGTCATTTGCACAGTTAATTAACCTTTTTTCCTGTAACAGGGACTTGGAGGTAACCCAGGATTCCAAGGCCAACCAGGATACATAGGACCCAAGGTAAATTAGTGTTTTATTGCTACTTAGCCTTTTTTGGTGATGTTTAGAGTTTCACAGAGAAAGTCAGGTTGGTAAGCTTACAACTCCAAGCTCCATACTACATACAAAATACATGCATTAGTAACTGTATTATGTGATACTTTTAGGGTGACCAGGGAGAACAAGGACTACCCGGACCTCCTGCTTATGTTTCTGATATTGGCACCTCTGTTCAAGGTAAAGCATTAAATAAGACCAATTTGTTTGTGGATCAGCCATGGGTCAACTGTAAGTTTACTGTTTAATATGCAAGAGTTTCCTGAATGGACATTTCTTCTGTGCTTGGCTGCAGGAGAACAAGGTACTCCAGGTTACAATGGCCGCTCCGGGGCCTCTGGTGACCAGGGACCTCCAGGATTCCCAGGACCACCAGGCCAACCTGGAATTGGTGGTTTTGGATCAGGTAATATGTAGTTTGAGGAGCCAAAGTTAAATCAATAAACTTAACAAATCTCAGTCCTGAGGGATGGGTTTTTATCAATCAATGTCCTCCTCTCAGGTGCTGGAACTCCAGGTTTCCCCGGGACCCCAGGCCCAAAGGGAGAGAAAGGTGGCCCAGGTGTACCAGGCTATGGCGCAGAAGGACTCCCCGGTTCTCCAGGACTTCCAGGACCTCCTGGCCCTCCTGGACCTCAGGGTCCTACCAGTATGTTCAAATAGAATCGACTGACAAAATATATTTGGTTCCCCCTTCACAGTTGGTCATGACAAGGATCGATATGAGTTATCTGAAAGATGGAATACCAGTACGGCCTTTTGGCTGGCTGGTTCGGGACTCACAAATTATTACAGAAATTAAATGTCTTCGTAACTTGGCTCGTGAGACCTATAGAATTTAAACAGTTATTAATGTTGTACACTTATTATTTGTCTTTGAGAGAGCACTCTGAGTGTACAGAACTCATTAAAAGAGCTAAAATAATAATACTTCCTGTAACTAAAATGATGGAAAATAAGAATGTCCTATATGAAGAACCTTTTATTCTCATGAAGCTGCACTTGGCATTAAGGAGTTTGCAATTGTAAAATGGATTTTTTTAAATAGTCTTATAAGCTAGTTTAGCATACAGAGCTAAAAAACAAGTGGTTGACTGATTTAACTGTCTCCAAGGCCTTGCTGTTGGTCCATGCATCGTCTATCCAGAGGTGTCCCCCAGGCCCAAAGGCAGGTATTCTAAAGGCAGCCATATTGCTATGATTGCCATGGCAATATTCAGCCTGCCAACCAATAAAATTCAGCAAACAAAACTTTCAGCAGGCAATATACTACTGCCAAAATGCTTTCATAAACGCTATGGAGGGTGTGGTGGTAAGTATAGCTGAGAAGAACTTTTACAGGCTTCAGACTTGAATAGGAGGCTCTCTCTACTCCAAGCTGCTTTTCTCATCTTTGGCCACAAGGTGTCGCCTGCTAATTCACTGATTTTACATGGACGTAATGCATGGCAGCAGGGATTTTTTTTATGTACTTCGAGGTGCACTTACATGTTAACAAAGAAAACAAAAAAGAGACACACACTGAAAGAAACTATAATCATTTTCTTGTTTTTGCTTGTTGCAATTGAAACTTTTCAGTAACTTATTACTTGACCTTTACCTAAGATTCTCTTCACGCTAAAGGTTAAGAATAAACTTCCACATTGACTGCATTCAAAATAATAATATGAATGTCTCTTGTTAGCATTTGTTTCCTTTGTTCATGTATATGCCAAAACTAGAAAACCTATGCATGCTGCTTGGCCAAGTAGATTATAGCCATTATTGTCCATGTAAAATCACTGAAGTGCAATACTGTTTTATATTCTTATAAAATATAAACAAGTTTATGCTTTTACCCAAGTAAGCATCTGTCATCTTGCAAAAGCAGCTGAACTCTTTCATATTACAAGCTGACCGAAGGGACTAATCCTGATATTACACCATGAAGCTGCACTGTGCTGCTTATATAAATATTTGTGTTTAAGAGCATGTTATTGTAAAAAATGAAATAAAAAAGTCTAAGGATCTTTAAAGATATCCATCAAGTGTTTTCGGATCAAAGTGCTTGGAGAGGAACTAAATGCCATCAAGGGCTTTTTTGCCCAGATTTGAAGTTTCAATTCTCCGAGCATGAGAGTGACATCAGAGGAAAATGCTTACCACATACAACAACAAGTTCGAGGTCTACAGTATGTGGTCTTAACTTACTGATTCTTGTGTGTTGTGAGCTTTTTGGATAAGGGGGAGAGCGAAAGGAGACATGACAATAAGGACTTCAACGTTGGTCCTTTTGTTCATTTTGGTCAATATTTAAAGCTAACAGTATGAGCTGATACCAAAGCCTTTATTAAACATGGACGTTGTCTCAGTGACATAACCCATTCGGAAGCCCAACGATGATGGTCCCCATATTAAACAGTCTCGATTTCAATCAATCTCTTTCAGTAAAATTAACATTTTATTATGGGACCTAACAGGGGTTCCTTGGATTTGGTAGCTAAGATAGATAAGATTTACTTTTATTAATCCCCGCAAGAGTTTTTACACTCTATAGGTCATGCAACACACACGTAGGCTGAAATATACACACACATGCACAAACAGGATCCTATGGACATGCACTAATGGAGAGATGTCAGAGTGACGGAGCTGCCCACAGTGGGCACTCCTGAGCTGGTTGTGGGGAGGGGGTTTGGTGCCTTGCTCAAGGGCACCTCGGCAGTGCTCAGGAAGTGACCTGGCACCTCTCCAGCTACCAGACCAACTTCCATATTTGGTCCACACCGGGACTTGAACCGGTGACCCTCCCGTTCCCAATCCAGGTTCCTAAAGACTGAGCTACTGCCACCCACTGCCTAGCCTTACATAGATACTTGAGGAACTTTATTAGTTTGCACTTCTGCATAAGCTTAATTTTTTTAAACCTGGGGTTGGTGTTTAGTTCCTTCACTGCTTTCAGAAGGGTTCTTGACCAATCACAGTACAATATCTCTCTCAATCTTTATTTCGTGTTGGGGTGAACCAACTCTGAAGTATGGGCAAAAGAAAGTCCCTCTAACAGCATTCCAAGAACTACATTTTTTCCAGGTGTAACAGCACAAACACAAATCAAGGAGTATGTCCTCTGTTCATATTACATTGGAAAAAGTTCCCTTGGTCCGAAAATGCCTGTTGGTTTTACATCTAACAGTAGGTAGTACAACTGGACTTACGTTGATACAGTGTGGGATCTTAAAAGATCCTGGATACTTTGTGGGTAATTTATGATTTTAAGTCAATAAATGATCTAACTTTGTCTCTGGTATTTTTTGTGTGTGTGCTTGCAGGTTCTCCCGGTGGTCCCATTAGTTACAATGGAGAGCCTGGGAGACCTGGCCCCAGAGGAGAGTCGGGTAACACAGGATACAAAGGCTACAGAGGTAAACTTACACAACCATGAATAAATATCATGGTTCTCAGACAAAAGCGGTGTCACAACAAGAACTTTTTCAATAAAGTTTATTTTCCAATACTGTTTCCCTGCAAGATGGCACCAACAGCACTATCCATCGCAATATAGTGTTGCAGGGTTGACTAATTTTTGTGGTCCAAAAAGGGAGAACGCATTGCCCTAGTTCCCTAGACAAAAAGCCAATGGTATTTAACCATTGGTGAATCACTGCAAATGATTAGCATACAAAAGTCATCATACTTTTGAGAAGGCTCTCAGGCATCCTGGTCATCGTAATTAATAGCTTGATTTGAAAGGCAACTGGACTAAGTTGAAGTTAGTGACCACCTATTCGACTACGCAACCATTTGCATACTACTGACGCTAATATTTGTAGTTCCTTCCACCAGTTCACCAAGAACTTTAGGAACTTCATCTTGGTCCAGTTGCCTTTCAGATCAAGCATTGAATTATGGCACCTTGATAGCATTTTATTCTGCAAGACCACCTTGACAAAGTAGGTTTAAGTTCATGTTTTTTTAAGCTAAAATGCAATCCTAACAAGAGCTAAGGCTATGTATCAAATATGCTGTGGTATCGTGGTCATGTTAATGTTAAATGTGTCATGTTCATGTTACAATTGACTTCAAGACTTATGACCTAGAATTACAAATAAAAATGCCATAAATGCATGATGTTAAATCCTGACCATTACTGAATAATACAATTTTGTCCTGATTTATGATCTCCTTCTTCACTTTTTTCAATCCTACCCCTTTCCACTCTCTGCCTTCTTTGTTGTACCCTGCCCCTCCAGGTGACCCTGGCGACTGTGCCTGCCTAGGTGGAGGCACCTCTGGGTTACCTGGGTTGCCTGGATCCCCAGGAATTAACGGCAGTCCTGGGTTTCCTGGTCGAAAGGGTGAATATGGTGACCCTGGCTCTCCTGGCTTTGGTGGCGTTCAAGGACCTCCAGTAAGAATTTTTTTTGACTTTACTGTTTGGATTATGATCTTGTTGAGGGCTTTCTTCTTCTCCAAGATTTTCGTAAAAATCCATCATTCCTGTCCTACCACAGGGTCGTGCTGGTGAAAGGGGATACTTTGGACGTAAGGGAGAGAAGGGGACATCTTTCTACCCCGACCTCGGTTTGGGGATAAAGGGAGAGCTCGGAGTTCCTGGACCCAGAGGACCTACAGGTGAAACTGGAAAACCCGGAAGAGATGGACTTCCTGGTTTTCCTGGATCCCCTGGAACCCCAGTGAGTTCCAAGACCTACCATAATTTTATATATCAAAGGTTTTCATTTGCTCGTTTTAAGAAGTCCATTATAGAAGGTGTACCAATACAGATTTTGAAGCATTTCCTTCTTTCTTCTCTTCTTGTCTCAAGGGTGATGCTGGCTTTGGAACAGTTGGAGAGAAAGGTTTCCCAGGATACCCAGGCGCCAAGGGTCTTCCTGGTGGTCCCGGTGAGCCTGGTGTTGGCTACATTGGAACACCAGGCTTCCGTGGAGCTGATGGAGATCCTGGTATACCTGGGTTACCAGGACAACCAGGTTTACCTGGACCAAGAGGTAAGTGATGACGGGAGGAAATAACGGGAGCGAAAGAAGTTGAAAGACAGTGTTTGGTGTGTTTGTGTGTTGGTGCTTGATTTTGGGAGAGAGAATAAGCAAGAGGTGTATGTTTGTGGATGTCATACTTTATTTTCCCCCACAGGGTGAAACCACATTGAAACATCCACCCCATCCAATCACTTTCTGTCCACTTTGTACTGTAGTTACCATAACAACCTCATCATAACACCCTCAACCATCTGCGGACACTCTTAGGGAACAAACAGCTCCTGGTCTACGTGCCTGCGCTCAAGAAGCCAAACTTTTCCGGAGCTGAAGGGATGAAATGTCTCTTGTTAGGTTTCGCTTCCTGCCCTTCATGCCTCAGCTGCAGCAGCATACTGTTAACTACAAGATTAATGGTCTCCATTAATGTGCTTATACACTTCCTCTGCAGCCAATAATCTATAATCCATAAACTGCTTTTATTAGATGATTGCCGCACAATGATGACATTTTAATGCTGATTCTGCAACAGCAACTGTGCTTCTTTAGTCTCAGAGATAGGGGTTTGATTTGTTCAGTCAAAATTATAATTTTCAAATCAGGATTTTTCAACTTTTTCTTCTCTGTTCTATTTGATATTTGTGCTGTCAATATGCTTACCATCAGATAGTTTCTGCCTTTTTCTCTGAGACTAAATGACACAAAGTCCAGCTGGCCACCCATCTTCAGTATGAATGTGTGCTCTTAAACCATGATGCTAATGCTAAACAAATGATCATTTTGCTCTAATTTTGAAGGTTATTGTCACTCAGATGAGCAGAGAGAAATGAGACTGGATTCGACTTTCAGCCTTAGTTGTACAGCGTTTTGTTACATCTCATCTCCTCTCTCTCCTCATTGAGTGAGATAACCTTATGTTAAGCAATATTTCGGTGACGCAAGCATTTTAATGTGCTTTTGCCTTAACTGAATGAGCCTTGATTTAATTGAATGGAACTGATTGCTGATTTGTTTGATGTTAAAATATTTGAATCGCTTTATTGGCGCATGTAAATGACCCTGACTGGCTTTGTATGCTGCCATCTTCTACCTCTCTCTCTCTCCATCTCTCCATCTCTCTCTCTCTTTCTAGCTCTACTCTCTCTTACTCCATCCATCTCTCCATCTCTATAATCTTCCTTGTGCATGTGTATCTGTCCAGGTGAAACCGGCTGTGGAGGGGTTAATGACGCCAGAGAGGGAACGGGTGGGTAACTAACTTTTTTATCCACCAGCCAGAGTAACAAGCCTGGGACAGAATATGTAGTTTTAGTTTAAGGCAGTGTAGCCACTGGTGGATCAATGGAATATACCCCTCAAGCTAACCCAAACGAAAATTTATGGGAAAGTTTACCAACTAGAGGCTAGATTTGTTTATGTTCCTATTTGGACAAAGTTAATCTAACTAACAGGAACTGACCTAAGGGACAGCATTAGGTAGAAATAAACATGGTAGTAGTAACTTGGGGTTTATCCAGCTTTATCCAGTTAATAAAGTTTTAAAACATACTTTCTAGTTCTACATATGTGTTCACATTGCAAACAACTTGATTGACAGGTCATTACTTGACTACAAGCTGCAATATGATTAAATCAACAACAAACCTGGTTCCATTTTTTGGGATCTGGGCACTTTTTATGTAGCCTATTTTAAGTAGGGTTGATTCTATGACATGTTTTCCTCTGGGTTTTCAAACCACCTCATCTTACTTGTCTAAGCTGGGCCCACATAGGCTTTACGCAAGTTAGGTGGGCTTCAAGTTGACATAATGTCAGGGTTGTCTTTAAAGTTGGTCGAATACCAGCCAACCATGACCAACAGTGACCATGGTGGGCCATTCAGAAAAATATATAGAAACTAGAAGACAAGATGAACATAGAATACACAAGTGGTTCAGGGTTGGCTAAATTCATAATTAAGGCTAGAGTCTGTATTGACTTATCAATGGCCCTCCTTTTCCCATTTTGGCTAAACCAACTTGTTGCTCTATGGAACTGAGGACTAGATTGGTTGGTCTCCAGTTGGGTATCCCAAATTGGTTCAACATATCAACCAAGGGGCTTCCCACTTTGGCCCAACTTGGACTTGTTGGTCCACTCTTTATGAAACTTGGTCAAAGGGGCCATGATTGGCTAAGGAAGAACCCTTAATATTTCTGGTAGATCTGGATCCAAAACATAAGCAAGAAATTGATAGCTTATCTTCCTCATGCTGGAAAGCATACAGCAACTAAACATACAATAAGCACAACATGTCAGGCATCATTGTAGAAACAAATGCAGCACGTGGTCAGTGCTTGGAGTTTTTAAACTGGACTATTAGCCCTGCGAAGGTCTATGCTTTTTTAATGCAGTTTAAGTAGCTCCTTTGTTTGCAGTGTGAACACATGGTTAAGTTTACTCAAAGAAAGGTCTCAGGTGACCTAGAAAGAAAGAGCTGTGTTTGGTTTCTGTGGACTAATAGTAAAAGTGAAATTTGAAACCCATTATTTCTGAGATATGTAGTCTTTAGCAATCTGAAAACTTGCTGTGAATCATTTGTTCATGATGTAGCCGATGGAAGCCTCTTGCTCCCTGCGTCTAAGGGATTCCACTCTGGCAGAGTCAGTCGATGATTTACAGTCGAGTTTCAGGGACACCATCGTGGACATTAATTTACCCTGTTATTGGACAGCCACAACTCATCTCTTCCGCCAATCAAAGCTGCTGAAACCTGGCGCATGTTTTCAAGCCCTGCCTCTGCTAAGTGCTTTTAACCAATAAGGGTTGGGGTGGGGGAGGGGCCAAAGGTAAAAGTATAACTTATCCCAAACAAAACTCAATTGACAACTTTTTATTTTTCTAATATTTTGGTCAATTTAATATTCTATTACTTTTTGGAACTGCCATTGATTGTGATGAATTTGCTACTAACAACATTCAATCTACAACACAATAATCATCATGATTAAACATAAATTAACCAATGTGCAAGCATTTTATTTGAAAGTATTAAAAGCATGAATGGATGCAACAGACAATCAAAAGTTGTGAAAGATATTCATGAACTTTTTTACTGGCTGATGGTTGGAATTGATGATATGAGATAAAGAAATATACATATTTTATTTTATATTTCCATGATTGATGAACTTTTTTGAGACAGTAAGTGGTGTTTTGCTCACTTAAAATAAGTTAGCATGTTATATGTGCAGTTCAGACCTGGACCAAATACCATTCTTTAAACACCATGAACCCACGTTTAAATGCTCAATCACTGATGGTTATGTTTTACCTTTTATTGACAGCTCCAATAAGTATTTGTTCAGTGCTGCAAAATGTAAGCCTGACATTGCCAGATAATTGAGTAAATGCAAATTGATCTTGAACCTTACAACACTAACCGGGACCAAGACATACCCGAGACTGGAGTGCTCCGAGACCAAGACAAGGCCGAGACATTTAGGGATCGAGATCAAGACAAGACCCAGAACATAAATTTAATCTAAATCCTAACCCGAGCCAATCAGTGGGGGTCCAAAATCCAAAGTCCGCCCAGTCAGTGACCAAGACAAGACCAAGTAAAAACGCTCGATTCAAAGACTACACCCAAAAAGTGGTCTTGAGCCAATTTTGAGAACAAGACCGATTTCTAGTACTATAACACTAGCTTCTAGTTTAACACACCAACCAATACCATTGGTATTTTATGAGAACTTATTGTTTGTGCAGATGTCTTATTCTATTTTTATTTTTAAAAAGTTGGGATTGGCCTTTCCTGAATGGTCAGGTAAAAATCTCTCTGAACGGAGGTGGACTAGGGATTATTATAAGAAAGCAGATGTGTTTAGTTCTAGGACTAACAAAACTTGATTGAGTATAACAAAAGTTGGAGACATTCAAACGTTTGTAAATGGTATTTTGACCAGGTCTGGTAGGATTTTGCAAGATAAGTTTTTAGTTTTTAGCTTTTACCTTAATAACAGGAAAAGAGTAGTAAATGGGTTTTTATTGTGTGAACAAGTATTCACAGTTTGTAAGTATCTTGAGATAAGTGTGATTCCTAACCTGTTTATGACTGCTACTAGGCCAAGTGCTGCCTTGCTCTATTCCTGGTGAGGATGGAGACCCCGGTTACCCTGGTATCCCAGGACGACCAGGTACAATTCTTTTTCTTTTCTTTTTTCTTCCATTTTTACACCTTAGTAAATATGACGTATCATTGATTTCTGGCTGTTGTTTAGGGGAAGAAGTGTTTAACTTGATTAAACTAAGTAAATAAAAAAAGACAACACTAATAAGAGATCGATTTCAATGTCAGCCAAAACAAAATTTCTTGTAGCTGTTTTATAAGGTGTAAGGTTCAGACTAAAATATTGCTTTCTAGTGATAACATTTGGTTTTCTAGACATGCTTTTTCCTCGGTCTGTTCATGCAAACAGCACAATACTTATTCGTATTAAGCACTTTGTATTGCCTTGTTGCTGAAATGTGCCATATAAATAAACTTGCCTTGCCTTGCCATTTGTTCAGATCATATTGGAAACATAAAGAATTTCACCAGAGGAAATCTTCTACCTCATATGAAATGAGACAACTCACTACTACCATTTAGTCTCCTTTAAATGCCTGTTTATCATTTTGAAGTTATGTTTGTATGCGTCTGTCAGGTCCGAAAGGGCAGCCAGGTTTCCCAGGAGGCACTGGACGTCCAGGGTTTGACGGCCCCAAAGGAGATAGAGGAGACCCTGGTTTTGGTGGCCAACCTGGACCTCAAGGTAACTTCCATTGTAGCCTGTCACAGTTCTCCATGTGGTGAAAGGTTATCTTAAAATTAAGCCATGACAACAAAGTATGCAACACTTGGCATCCAAGAAAAGATTTCTTCAAGGGGACAATAAAGTGTATCGTAGTGAGTATCGTAGCATGTATTGTATCGTAACTTATCGTGAAGTATCGTAACGTAACATTTATGTTTCTCAACGCAGGTTTTCCGGGACCCAGAGGGGATTCTGGACTTCCAGGTGCACCAGGAGAATCTTTTGACGGAGGCCGGGCGAAGGATGGAGTTCCAGGGCGTCCTGGAGCCAAGGGTCAGCCTGGAGAAGTGTTAGGAGCCACACCTGGAGCTCCAGGACGGGATGGTTTGCCTGGAATACCAGGAGACAAGGGCCAGCCGGGGACCCCTGGAGGACCTGGATTTCCTGGTGAGACAGAGTGACTCATAGGGCTAGTATAAGTGCTTGTTTACAGTAAGTAAAAACAGTATCAGTAAAATCTGTAATTATCTTTCTTCTTCTTTCAGGTAGTGATGGCCGCTCTGGTGTTCCTGGACGGAAGGGAGAGCGCGGTGTTGACGGCCTTTCTGGTATCCCAGGCCCTCCAGGACCCCCAGGCGAGCCGACCGGGGGTATTACAGGTCGGCCCGGAGCTCCTGGAAACCAAGGACTGAGCGGACCACCAGGTGAGGAAAAGATATCCAGGAGCAACCCTGTCCTCATATCACTACATGTCTAACCAAACCTCAGTTTAATTTAGTTGGAATTAAAAAAATGACGATTCTGTGTAAATTATTTGAGATTTTCTACAGAAGAAGATTTATCACATAGTTTTATGCAAGTGTCACTTCTTATCCCTTCACTTTAACCCTTGTTGGGTCTTTCCTTTTCTTTTATTCACTGTATTTCCTCCATAATCCTCAATTTACCAATCAGTCATGACAGTTGCCTGTTTTGTTCTTGTGTTTATTGAAACTCTGCATCACCCAAAGGAATGTCTTCTTCTCCTGTTTTCTTTGTCCTGTTCTCCTTCCTCCTTTCCTCCCTCCTTCCTACACACCACCACCATTATCTCCATCCATCCTCTCATCTCTCCATCCTTTTCTTGGTGTTGGGTCATTCGTTATAGGCTGCCAAGGTGAGACAGACTCTTACCCCAATCCGTCCATCCATCCATCTTTGCTTCCATCCCTTCATCCTCCAGCTATTCATGCATCAGACCAAACGCTTTATCTGCAACATGTGCCTGCACTCCTTCTTTTTTCATCTTTATAGCAACAAAATGTCCATCCCCATGACAATAATGCTGCATCCAATTAAGGTTTTTCAAATGATATGTCCCCACAGCCCTGATACACATGGACCTACCAATGAGCTAGCAAAAACAATAAGATAAAGAATTAAAGAAATGAATACAACTCACCAGATTAAGAATTTCCTGTGTAGATCTGGGTGTAGACAGAGCAATGAGGGAATGGTACTTTCAAAATCATGCTAGTTTTCTAAAATGACCAAGCCTTCCTTAAACGGTCAGAGCCATGGGTTAAGATGGACATTTAAGCTATGAGAGATTCAGAAATAAAAGTTCTCCTGAAAAAAAAAGTGTCTACTGATGTTTTCTTTGTTGTTTTTGCAGCCAGTACTAACGTCATAGTTCGAGCTCATCTTGAAGTGTAGTCTGTACTAGATGAGTTGTTTTTTTTGTTTTTTTTTGCAATTAACTTTAGTATGCTTCTTGTGACAGCTTCATTTTTGGGTGCTGTGTCGGTGAAAGTAGATGCGTTTTTATACACTCTTAAAAAGCACCTGAACATTTTCAACTCATCTCTGCATCATCCTGCATTCATAACAATTCAGAGTGGTTCAGATTTGGCTGCGTGGATGTGTTGAAAAGAGGTTGTCTTTTTAAGAACGTAAACAGTAGTGTAGTATGCTAATACAAACTTAAAGCTAATTCAGTCTGGAATTGCACTTCAGTTTTTCTTTTATTAAAATAAGTAATAAAGATAACTACAATAAATCCAATAGCTATTACAACCTAAATACATACCTCATTATATGTATCTGAAATTAGCCACGTTAAAATAATAAGTTGTCTTTGCTTATATTCCTAAACTAAGTGCAATTTCAGCTCAAACAAAGCATTGAAACAATGGAATGGAAGATTATTTTGTTAACATTGATGCGCAGTTGTTGTCGTTGTGTTTTTGACAAATTGTGTGAGTGTGCTTAACCATGATAAAGGTTCAATTAAATTGCTTTTTTAACATTAAAGGTCACATATTATTCTCCTTTTCAACCAGTTAAAATAAGTCTCTGAGCTCCCCAAAACATATCTTTAAAGTTTCTTGTTCTAAGTCCACTCTGATCTTGTATTTGATCATGCCTATAAACCCCTCTATTTCAGCCCTGCTCAGAACAGGCTGTTTCTGTGTCTGTACCTTTAAATATGTAAATGAGCTGTGTCTGACCACACCCCCTCTCTTGAAGGGCTTGGGTGGCTCGGGCTTTCTCGCTCCATGTCCTATTGTTTACAATGAGAAGGCAGACTCAGAGGGCAGAACAAACACCTTGCTGTGGGAGTGTCACCCACCTGGGGGAGGGGTTGCTGCCCTTTGTGACATCACAAAAAATCTCCAAACAGTCTGTTTGAGCACACATTTTCTGAAAAGTGGAGCAGGCAAAAGACGGAGAGGATGGACTTTTCTCATAATTGGGGGGTTTGAAGACAGACTAGGGACACATGTTAGTGGTAGAAAACCATGGTAACCAAGTGTATTTTGCATAATATGTGACCTTTAACAAATAAACCTTTTGAGTTAGAGTTAAGTTGATATATTTTAAAAAGGTAAGTATGTCATGTTTTTGTTAATGAATGATATCATATGTTTGGAATGATACAGTTTTTTATATTTTTGTCTGTATTTCCACTGACAGTGTATATTATATCTGACTAAATGTCTGTCTGTCTTCTTCTGCCTGTTTCGACATCCATCATCCGTCCACCTCCAGGTTTCCCTGGCCGCAAGGGAGATAGAGGAGATCCAGGTTTCCCAGGACCTGCAGGAATGAAGGGAACCCCAGGACTGCCTGGTACCTCTGGAACTCCAGGGCCAAGAGGACCCCCTGGACCACCTGGACCAGGAACCAGAGATGGAATCCCTGGTGCACCAGGATTTAAGGGTAGGTTGGATGTTTTATAAGTCCTTCAGGTTCAGGTTCAGATTCATGTTACTTTATTGGTACCCGTAGGTAAGTTAGGTTGCAGGAAGAGTCACATATACTTAATAAGACACAGAAAATCCATAAAACATACAAAGTGCAAATGCATGGTACGTGGGTAAAAGTGCCAAAGTACATTAAGTGCGCAGATTCCAATCATACAATTTTAAGGACAAGTTGATCTGTAAAAGTTACAGAGCAATCACAACAACATTTTGATTCTATGTGGCTAATCTTTACACAGGTGAGAGAGGTTTCCCAGGATTGATGGGCTTCCCTGGACTACCTGGTCGCCCTGGATCTCCAGGGTTTCCGGGACAAAAAGGACTGAATGGAGGGCCTGGAAGAGACGGTTACCCCGGTGGCCCAGGATTCCCTGGACTGAAAGGTAAAAGAAAGAGCACAATGACAGCTAAGATAATTCAAAATTCCTGTACAACATTCAACAATGACAATAACTTTAAAATAATTTCTTCATAATGTACTAAAACTATGATCAGCTTGCAGTTATTGGTGATCAATGAGTCCTTGTAATAGACTGTACGTAACGTGGACGTAGCCTTCGTGACATAACCCATTGGTTTCTGAAGCAGAGTTTTGAAGCCCAACATTGGCGGCCCTGATATTCATAGCTCTCAGTCAAGTTACTGGCACGAAGGCACAATGTTGAGTAGAGTTCTCTTCGGTTTGAGAGTCACACTAACATCCCTTTGTTTTTATCTTGTGTAAGGTGACAGAGGATATCCTGGTCCCGCTGGTCCGCCCGCACCTGTTTATAGATCAGAGTTTGTTGAGAGAGGAGAAGTTGGAACCCCCGGTTCCAACGGTCTTCCTGGCTTCCCTGGACCCAGAGGTGACACCACTTTCTGTGTCTGTTTTATGATTGACAGTTGTGAAACAGACTGTATGTTTTCTGATGAGCTTATGAGGATTGTTCCTCTATGTTGCACCTCTAACACCCAACTCTGGGTCTGCTTTCAGGTGACAAAGGTCTGCCAGGTCTGCCTGGTCGTCAGGGTCTGCCTGGACTTCCTGGTTACGCTGAGCAGAGTAAAGGACAGCCTGGAGATCGTGGATTTCCTGGGAGACCTGGAGGCCCAGGCTTCCCTGGACCAAAGGGAGAAGCTGGAATCAATGGATTCCCGGGCATGTCTGGACCAAGGGTAAAAAAAGTTACTAAACTTATAATGTTCAGAAAGTTCAGACAGTGAGATTAATGTTCTGGTGGCATCTTTTAGGGTGATGATGGTGGACTTGGTCTTCCTGGAAACCCTGGAGAATCGGGTCGTCCTGGCACTAAAGGTGAGTGTAAATATCAGGCCACACAAGCCAAAACAATCATCGCAACCAATCTATTTACTCGACCCAATGCCTTGGAACTGTTAACTAACATGGTTTGTCCCCCAGGTCTACCTGGAGATAGTTATGGTTATCCTGGAGGTCCCGGTGCCAAAGGCCAGCCAGGAGATCCAGGATTCCCAGGTAAGACTTACAGTAAAAAGACCAACCACCCATTTTGATGCTGCCCAAAAAAAGCCTAGGAATGACTTTTCTGTTGAATCTCTGTTGACCTTCCATGTCTTTTAGTCTTGTGTTTCTTCATGTGAACCCTTACTGGATAAAAATGTGTCCCTAGAAAGACGAGAAATATGACCATAACATCTAAAATATGATTGTTTTTCCTCTGGAGTGACCAAAGGTAGCTTCTTGTTACTGCTCTACCAGCAGAGAAGGTGTTAAAACCAGCCTTGCTAGAAGTCATTTCCAATTGTTTTAAGCAAACTTGAAGAATTTATAATCATGCTTCTTTAAGAAAAGGTTAAGCATTTGACTTCATTTTCTCCACTTTCTAAGACTTTGTGAAAGAGGAGACATCTTGAAAAAGTCGCCTCATGAACCTGATTGTTTCTCCTTAGGCGGTCGTGGCAATGATGGCGCTCCTGGTGACAATGGTTTTCCTGGAAATCCAGGTTACTCTGGACAGAAGGGAGCTCCTGGTGAAGGAGGACGGCCTGGAATAATGGGTGAGAGGACCAGATACTATGACGAACTATTAAGAATTATAACAAAAAACTCAAGTGACCATTTCTTTGAAATAAACGCAAGATACTTGTGAGTAATGAAAGGTTAAGAGCTTGACCTCAATGACCACCACAACCCAAACAGCATTTCCACCTTCAATGGACCCTGTCTCAATTAATGCCAGCTCCAGGTACAAGGCTGCCCTGCCCTACCAATGGCCACAACAACCACGACGTGAAGCTAGATGGGCAGCAAGAGCTCACCATTGTTTAGTCTAGTTAGGACCAAGACACTTCAGGAACGCTTGACAATGAGCTCTAGCTTCCCAGAACCAAACCTCTATATGCTAGCTCCCATCGGCCGTCATGCCCACATGCAGAACGCTTTTTGTGCTTTCCTAACCTCAATCATAGACTCATCATTACATATCTGCCACCGCAGGCTCTCCTGGATTCCCCGGGCAAAAGGGCCTGCCCGGTTACCCAGGCAGAAGGGGAGAAGATGGGATTCCTGGGGGTCCCGGGGGTTCTGGAGGTCCTGGAGCCAAAGGTAATCTCTCAGTAATTGCAATTGACTTATAACAATTAACTCAACAGGAACTAATAACAGGCTGCAGACAAACCCACACACTCTGTTGTGTTCTTTCAGGTTTGCCTGGATCCTCTGGGTTGGATGGACTTAATGGACTTGGTGGACCTAAAGGCCTTCCTGGAACCCCAGGCAAGGACCATTATTAATCACATTTCCTTTTTACATATGCCTACTTTAAAGGTTCTTCTTGGCAAGCAGCTTGAAAGAGCCATGACATGTTTTCTCTGCAATTTTTTGAATCTGGATATCTTTCCTGCTGCGGGTTAAAAATGTGAAAGATAAGCTTCTGTTGAATGTTTTGTATCGTTGTCCAGGTGTGAGTGCAGGAGGTCGCCCGGGTGCTCCTGGTATTCCAGGCCAAAAGGGAGAGAGAGGTGTTTCCTACCCAGGAGTTCCAGGCTACCCAGGACCAAAAGGAGAAAGAGGAGATTCAGGTGAGATAGACTTTAAGGAAGTCGCAAATGTTGGTTGGATTCAAATAATATTATCTTACAATAATGACTTTGTTTTTTTCTGTCAGGTGGATCTGGACTCCCAGGGTTCCCTGGTCGACCCGGACCTCCTGGTTCAACTGTGGGGTCTGATATTCCTGGACCTTTGGGAGACCCTGGCCTTCCTGGACTCGATGGAGAGTATGGTAAATACATTTCCCTATCCAATTACCTCTCCTCCTCTTAACATGTCTTCATCCTTCACTTATCTTTATATTTTCCTTCCATTTTCTCTCCTTCTGTGACACTGTCTCCTTTACTCAATCCATTTCCTGTATCTTCTATTTTCTTTAACCAATACCTCCACTCTTTCCTTTCACAAACTCAATTTATTTCCTTTCCTTTTCTTTCCTTTCCTTTCCTTTCCTTTCCTTTCCTTTCCTTTCTTTTCTTTTCTTTTCTGTTCCTTTTGTTTCTTTTCTCAGTCCACTTTGCTTTAGTATAAATTAGGGCCCAACCGATATGAGATTTTTGGCGCCAATATCAATATTGGGAAGAGAAAAAAATACCTGATATTTGGGCCGATTTCCTTATTTCTTTCACATTTTTTGCCTTAATCCCCCAAATGCGGTCATCAAACACTTGTGGAAAAGATGAACAAACAGTATAACATAGAAAAGATGGTTACTTAACTGTAGTAAGTAACTGCACATGCGTCACCGCTTGTCACTGGAGGGTGATAATGCTTGTAATAATCCATAAAGCACACTCTGCTGGTGATTGCTAGAAAGAGTGATGCTTGTGAAATGTAATGATACTCAATTGAAATCATATCTGAGTGGTAAATAAATCGAGTTTTATCGGAGAATAAGTGTAATAAAATTAGCGGATACTAATAGCCATTGAATATGCCATTATCGGACAATATTATTGGCTGGCCGATTAATCTGTCAGGCTCTAGTTTATATAGTTTTGTTATAGTCTTTCTTCCAACCCATTTCCATTCTGGTTCTTATCCTTGCATTTCTCCAGCACAATTCCATCTACTTCCTTCCTTTCTTTTTCTTTCCCTTTTCACTCATCCCCAAACCTACTTTCTTCCTTTCTGTTTCTTTCCTCCCCTTAACCTAACTATGTCTTCCCAACCATTGCTCTTTCCTCCCTCAAAACATCTTCTCTCTTCTCCAGGTTTCCAAGGTCCTCCAGGTCGTCCTGGGCCTCCTGGTCCAGGCTCTATTCAGGGAGACAGAGGGGACTCAGGTCTCCCGGGCTTCCCTGGATCCCCCGGCAGGAAAGGAGAACCAGGCCTACCTGCAGGCCCAGGACTCCCCGGCAGTTTTGGTTTCAAAGGTAAAGTGAAGCTTAAAAAACAGATATGAAAAAATTCTGTTTTCGTAATAAAAAAGATCCAATAGAAAATATTTTATCGCATTCCAGGAGAAAGAGGTGTGACTGGCTACAGCGGAGGTCCTGGTCTTAAAGGTTATCCTGGTGACTCTGGTTTCTATGGAAACAAAGGAGCAAAGGGACTAAGAGGTAGGAGATCTTACAGTTTCCATGGATAGAACACTTTGTATGATAGTTCAAGAAATTATTGTGAGAATTTGATTAGTAAACCATACATTTGCTCTCTGACCGAACATACATTATTCGTCCGTATTTGTTCTCTCAAACGTTCATGTTGTGTTTCTCTTCTCTCTTTCCTCCATCTTTCTCTTCTTCCATTCCATAATTTTTAGGGCGTCCTGGTCGTAAAGGCATTCCTGGAATCACGCTGTCTGTGCCGCCGACAGACATCAGGCGACCCGGAGAAATGGGCTATCCTGGTGACAACGGGTCCCCTGGTGGTCTTGGAGAGCCTGGTCAGCCAGGAATACCCGGACGCCCAGGTCAGTAGGGGAATGTTTAAGCTTTTCCAATGGTCTTACTTGTGATGTAGTCACTGTGGTTTACAATTTATTCATCTTTGACTGCTGCAGGTTCTAAAGGCCGTCCAGGCTCTGTGGGTAAACTTGGTAGGACTGGAACTGGTGGTCTGCCCGGACCTATTGGTGACCCCGGACCACCTGGTTTCCCTGGACCCACTGGAGAACAAGGTCAGGGGTCCATTTGGTTGTCAGTTTTAAAAACTCCCTTCATTCTACTATCATGTAAAGACAACCAAACAAGAAATCTCTACAATTCCATTGTCTCCTCTTGTTAAGGTCTTCCTGGTACAGCCGGTCGTCCCGGCTCTCCTGGTAGCGTCGGTCGCAGTTACAGCATTGGCTACACTCTGGTGAAGCACAGCCAGGACTCCCAGGTGCCCATGTGTCCACAGGGCATGGCCAAGCTGTGGGATGGATACAGTCTGCTGTACGTGGAGGGCCAGGAGAAGGCACACAATCAGGACCTAGGTATGGAACACGAATACAGGAGTCAATTGGATTGGTTGGATTGAGGGAGCAATACAAAGAGAGACAAAGATACAACCTCGGCATTAACCTTTGGAAAAACTCATTTGTAACAGACAGAAAGCTGGGGAAGAACCTGACTCATAGGTGGATAGCCATCTGCCTCTCAGTTGTATTTAACCACCTCCAATCTTGCTCTATCTCCAGGTCAGCCAGGGTCATGCCTCCCCAGGTTCAGCACCATCCCCTTCCTCTACTGCTCCCCCAACGAGGTCTGCTACTACGCCAGCCGTAACGACAAATCCTACTGGCTCTCTACCACTGCACCAATACCCATGATGCCTGTGGCTGAGGAGCAGATACGCCCTTACATTAGCAGGTACTGTATGCGGATATTCAATGTGGGGAAGAAAATCATAATGGGCCCATTCATTTGTTACTACACCACTCTTGCACAGGTTGACAAAAAGCTGTTTCCCTGCAGGTGCTCTGTGTGTGAGGCTCCATCTCAGGCCGTGGCGGTCCACAGTCAGGACATGACAATCCCCACCTGTCCACCCGGCTGGAGGAGTCTCTGGATAGGATACTCCTTCCTCATGGTAAACTAAAGAGAATAAATAACCTCTCATAATAAGGCCTACACACTGATCAGTAAGCAAACACCAATATGCGCGATTCTTGAAGGAAAAATGTACAAGGAAACGACACAAACATTTTGAAAATAATTCCATCTCAGAAAGCAGCATAGTGGTTTAAAACAGTGATGCTAAACTCGGTCTACACGACAGTTTTGGACACACCTCAGTTTGCCAGATATGAGAGTAGTTATCAGGTCAAACCAACAGGTGTTGCAGCGATGGAAGCAGGCAAGAGAAGTGGTTCAGATAGAAGTGATTGTACCCGACTTAAAAAGCCTCTGCATGTTTCTAATAAGCTCCACGAGCAGAAACGTGCTCAAACTAGGATCAATATTGGAGATGCTTTTGAAAAATGGAGAGAGGTTAGAACACAGAAAGGTTTACAGACCCATGCAGAGCTGGATAAACACTGAAGCTTCAGAGTCCACCACATGGTGACCTGAGTGAGCATCGACTCTAGAGACGAGGGGGCGGGGGGGAGACAGCTCTCTACAGTGTTTTGAATTTGAACTGCAGTACCCATTTTAAACACTAGGTTTCAGAGTTACTCGCTGCTCCTTTAACTGAATAGGACAGTAAAGACTGACGGAAAATTTGGGAATGGACAGCAGGGATTCAAGGACTTCGACCAACTAAGACATAACTTTGCTGTGTCCCATTACTTTCAGTTCCTGGAAACCCTAAAATGTTCTTGTCTAAAATGCTCGCCAAACAGACTTAAGTGTTTTGCTTTCCAGCAGTGCCAACAGTTAAAGTAAGGATGAACTTTGGTAAAAAATCTCTCCTTTACAGCACACAGCAGCCGGCGCTGAGGGCGGCGGTCAGTCCCTGGTGTCTCCCGGTTCTTGCCTGGAGGATTTCCGCGCCACGCCATTCATCGAGTGCAACGGTGCCAAGGGTACCTGCCACTACTTCGCTAACAAGTACAGCTTCTGGCTCACCACCGTGGATCCAACCCAGGAGTTTGTCTATTCGCCAGCACAGGAGACCCTGAAGGGAGGCCAGGAGCGCTCCAGAGTCAGCCGCTGCCAAGTCTGCAGCAAGCTCTTGTAGTAGGAGGAGGGGAAACGTCAGGAGGTGACATATTAACAACTTCAAGGATCCAAGAAGAGATGTCGATTTATAAGGAAATCTATAAATAAAAGAAAGAACACGTGACTGACTGAAAATGAGCCCCTCTCCTGCTTTTGATCAGCTTTGGGATGAATGGCTTGTTTAAAAAAGAAAGAAAAAAGAGTTGGAGGGAGTGAACGGAAAGAAGAGAAGGGCTTCAGTGTGATTGCTCTTCTCTAGATTATCACTGACAATGGTGCTATTGTTTAATGTTCTGTGTGTTTATTTTGTCTATTTTCTCGTTACGTTTTTTGGCGGGAATCATTCTCGGCTACCTCGGAGAGTGCAACCCCCCTTTGGATAGCACTGCACCGCTTACACACTAGGGCTGGACGTCTTCTTCAGATTAGTCAGGTCAGACAATAAAGGAAAACACTGCTATGTTTGAAAAACTGGATAAAACCATAAACTGTATATTATAAGTGGACGTAGCCGCGATGTGTTACTTTTTTCTGTTGTACCACTTCACCATGTGGCGGGCATTTTAGCCGTTAGCGATTAATGTTAGCACTAGCCCTTAATTTAATATTTTAATTAAATGAAATTAAGTAAATTGGTTACATAAATTAAGTAAAGAAACGCTTCAAGTAAAAACTTTCCTTTACCCTGAATATGGACGAGAGGGGTCATCGGCTAACGCTAGCTGGGTTAGCAAGTTACGTCCTAAATTCAGAGTAACAGTGATATGAATGTCTTAATTTAGCTAGCTAAAAAAAAAAGCTTTTTTAAAAGTGTACTGATACAAAGCAATTCAACAATCCACTCCTAAGAGAGTATTTTAGCGCAAATAAATACTGAATGATGCATTTTCAGTTGACAACAGTAGCAACTTGTCAATCAAAAGGTTGCAATGCAACTAAAGTTTTTTTGGGGGGGAGGGCTAAAATGTCAAGTCAACAACATACTTTATTAAAGAAGAATTGAAACTAGCAATCAGAACAATGAACGCCATACTATCAAGTGGACATTATAAAGAAGATAGGTCTGAAGCACTTAGCGTTAGCTTCACTTTTAAACACCTTGAAGCTTTGTCCATTTCTTCTATACAGTCTGCGGTTTAACTGAAGGTCTCGACGGTGGAGTTTGGTGTTTTTCTTTTTTTTGACAGCTGATCTAACTGAAGTAGACGCTATTCTGACGTGGTTCTCTGTTCAAACACACCATTAAGTGAAACAGCCATTAAAAATAACGATGCTTATTTTTGTATTTTCTGCCAACTACAATCACTTTAACTGCAGTGATGTTCAGATAAAAACGGTTTCAACTTTGTACACGCAAAGTTACCAATTGCAGTCCTTGCTAACTTTACAATGCGTGTTTCATATACACTCTGTATATTATGGTGCTACTTCACCCTGACAGTTGACTTGAAAGGCAACATTTACATTAACTTTTATACATGAACTGCATTCATTTAAATGGCTAAGCAGCACTTCTCCTCAAAAGATGGAGCCTCTGAAACAGCTAACTGTAGTAATAAAAGACCTGACGGAGGCCACTCATTCATATATATTGCACTGATGTAACCTCTTAAACTTACAAACGATAACAATGAGTCCAATAAAAGGGCAAACCTACTCAATCGTTTCACCTTCACAAGCTTTCATTTGTACGTCGTGACCAAAATCGTGTTTTGTGTTCTCATTATCACAGTAAAGTTGGTGTTACATTTTGAAACAGAAAACCAAACACACATACACTCTCTCTCTCTCTCTCCCTCTCTCTGACAGATTGTTAATTATTGCTGTACATAAAGAGTGCTTATTGGGTTTCCAGGCAAAGTATGTTAGAGCACGTCTGATATGCTGTTTGCCGTTTATTTTTATTGTCATTTATTTTGTTATTTTTCAGTCTGTGTGTCTTTTTTCTGTCGCTGGATTAAAAAAAAGAGGAAGAATTTACTCGTTTTTAGATCACAACTGAACATTTCTTACATTGATTTTTATTTGAAATTTAAACAGAGTTGAACTGGTTTAATCCTCTTTTCTTTCTTTTTTTTATCCTCGGACAGTGAAAGCTACTGGGTGACTTGTAACCACTATGACCACTGTGTCGAGCACATAGCTCTGTCTCTCTGTTGGTAGCCCTGATTTTATGTCACATTTTACCTTTTTGTTTTTGTTTGATTTGATTCCCCGTCTTCCTTCGACTTCCTTTGTTGTTTTGTAATCTAGATTGTAATTATTTTACTTTAGTCATCATGATACTATCCCCTGGTTTTATTTACTGCAATGGGAGGGAGTGGGGAGATAATAACGTGTACATTAAATATTAAATGGGGGAGAAAAAAAAAAGCCTTTTAGGATGATGTTTTTATATGGAAAGTATATTCTATTGCTGACGGTTTAAACAGATGGAAAGACAGGTGTATTGTCTGTTTGGTCTCTACGCCATATTTCACGCAGCAATGAGTGCCTGGAGTGACAAAATAAAGAAATGCAGTTTTCCTCAAAGAGGATCCATAACACATAAGAAAGTGGTCATAACATGTCTCATACGGCTATGTGTATTTTTATGCTCACACACTTTGAAATAAAGTCTCTAAACTAACAGAGTGTTGAATTCAGATTTATTTTAAACCTTTAAACATTTAGCTTTCAGTCCTTATATAGTATGACTAGATGTTCCCGATATGTGTAACTGTTGGGAGGACTGCGTTGTGTAAGTGTGATGCTGCATTCATGTGCTGCTCGGGTATTTAGAGAAAAAAATCAATTAAAGATAGGGCGGCAGGTACATATTTGACCCTGTTACACTTGTCTTATACAGTGAGAATAGTTCATATGGGTTTTTCTTTTAGTCAGAGGGCGGCAGTAGCTCAGTCTGTAGGGACTTGTGTTGGGAACCGGAGGGTCGCCGTTTCAAGTCCTGGTGCGGACCAAATATGGAAGTTGGTCTGGTAGCTGGAGAGGTGCCAGATCACCTCCTGAGCACTGCCGAGGTGCCCTTGTGCAAGGCACCAAACCCCCTTCCCAACATCAGCTCAGGAGCGCCCGCTGTGGGCGGCTCCGTCACTCTGACATCCCTCCATTAGTGCATGTCCATAGGATCCTGTTTGTGCATGTGTGTGTATATTTCAGCCTATGTGTGTGTTGCATGACTACAGAGTGTAAAAACTGAAATTTCCCCTTACAGGGATCAATAAAAGTAAATCTTAATCTTAATTGCTGTGTATTGTGCATGTATGTATTTGTGCATTAGAGTAAGGGGCTGTGATAGAATTATGACTTGTTTTATGTGAAGGGTTGTGTGCTATGTGTGGAATAAATACAATAAACTGAAATAAAATGAAATTTAACAGACTGAAAGTAAAAAATAAGAATGCGAAAATACCCTCAGAAGTACTTTACAGCTATTTGAATCGACAGCAGATGGCGACAAAACGCCTTTATTCGACGCTGCTCTAAAAACACCAACGAAGAAGAAGAAGCATCAAAACATCAACACTGCTAGGCTAGCGACGTTAGCTCGACAGGGAAAAAGCGACTGTTACTTTTTTTTTCTTCTTAAATTTGGGACCCCATAAACAGGTGAGTGATGTTACTGTCAACGCACGAAGCATTTAAAGCACGATGTAATGTCATGTTACACGTTTCTACGACTGTACAATCGCACAATAGTCTTTTATTATCGACGGTACGACGCTAGCCTGTTAGCTCGGACGCTAACGTAATGATTAATCTGTGTTTATTGTTCTGGATAAAACACAACAAAGAGACAGTTTTAGTAGTATTAACTTATCTCGATGTGATTTAATACTGTAAGTAATGTCACAGCTAGTTGTTGTGCACTTTAATCTGTTGTTTCCACACATTAATTTATCATTTCTGCGACACTGAAAGGTTTAAAGTGATTTATTTTAACTAAACTAAGATGTAAATAAAATGTTTGTTTGCTGTTTGTTGAGTGTTTTGGAGGGTTGGAGGTAATGATTGCATTGATTTTGAGGTGAAACATGCTTTATTATTTTGTAATTCACGCATTAAAGACACAGGTTAGGTGTTATAGTGTGTTTTAAAAGTTAATTCAACCCTTTATTCTGCCCTACAAAGACAAAAGACTAGAACTCTTGACTTGACTTTAAAGGCTTTTTGTTGTCCAGCCAAATGAGTTGCAGGCAGAATATTGGAAATGTGGCAATTCTTTGTCTTTTTTTAATGAGGTTATTAATGTTCATCAAAAATCTTTAGCTCAAACATGACCTTTGACCCTTATTTGGAAGGTTAAAGGCATTAACTTCCATTTGATACTCTATTTCACTTGTTAAAATAACACACCAACACTATTTCTTTGCTACACTTCAGTCAAGCTGCTGTGTGTCAGAAGTGTTTGATGACAGATATTAAAACAAACTTAACTCCACTGCAGTAAAACAGTAACTTCACTTTGAAGACCTTAACTCACTTTGAGTATTCTGCAGTTCAAAGACAAAGACCCTGATGAGTGAAGTTACTCTGCCTTGGTTTCTCCACGGCTTTTGGAAGTTAAGGCAAAAACAACACAAGTGATTTAAGATATCCGTCCACATGATAACGCACATCTGTGATGTTCCAAAAATGACAAAAACTCATTTTTGAAAAAATTGAAGTTACTGCCTTTTGCCTTTGTAGGGCAGAATAGCATAAAGGAGATTAAAAAACAACAACATACAACCAGTCAAAAGAGAGGAGAGATGTAAACAACATGATGCTGATTGGAGCTCATTTTCCTGCAAGACTTGGAAAAAAAATCAGACAATTTAAGATTTAACTTTAGGACCGGTGTCGAGATACTGTTAGATCTTTTTCCCTTCTTGTGTCAAACTTTACAACACATTACATTATTTGTGGATCTGAACCTTGTTGCCTGTGGCTCAGCGGTAGAGAAGGTAGAAGAAGGCATCCTTTATTTACAATTCACTTAGCAGACGCTGTAGGAGCCCATTTAGTGTGTAAATGGACTTGAGCTTATGTAACTACTCTTTTACACTCATCACACCTACACATTCACACACTGATGGTAGTGATGATGTAGTATCATCCATCAGAAGTAACTAATCCCATTCATACACCACCACTGAAGCAGAGGGAGCAATTCAGGGTTGAGTGTCTTGCCCAAGGACACAACGGACATGTTGGGGATCGAACCCTCGACCTTCTGGTTGAGAGGCGACGACTCTACCAACTGAGCAGCCTCCGTGTGTGTGTGTTTATGTGTTTTATTTCTATGGCTTTAGTTTACTTGTTGATTTATGTACTCGATTTGGACACTAGGTGGTGATAATTGATCGTTTGGGTTAATTGGTCAGGTGGTTGGTTGAGTGTTTATATGTCACAGGTGAACAGGAAACGGGGGGCACAGGTGGTGGGAACATCCGGTTCTTACCGTAACACAACGTAACACAGGATAACGCAAGTATGCTATTTAACAGAACAAAAGAACGACAACAGTATAATCTCGGAAATAACAACTCATCATATCATCGCCACGGTTTGTCTCTGCTTCATATGTGACAATAAACTGGAACATCAGAAAGTACTTTAATTTTGGACATTTGTTTATTTTTTATGCGTCAAGAACTTTCCATACACCTACACAAGTGACTGAAGGCAAGAGAAGAAATTTGGACATTAGATAGTCACTACAGACGCTTTTATCCAAAGTGATGTACATCAGAGAGTAAGTGCAACACTTATCCATTCATACACTGCCATCGAAGCAGCGGGAGCAATGTGGGGCTAAGTGTCTTGCCCAAGGATTGATTGAACCCACATTGGACATGTTGCTCAGCTGGGGATTGAACCCCCGACCTTCCCGTTGCGTGGCGATGACTCTACCAACTGAGCCGCAGCCGTGCCTATTTATTGTGATTCTACAATCTGTTATTGAGACAAATAGAGTGAAATACACATGAAGCAAACAGGATGATATAGACATGCACTAATGGAGATGTCAGGGTGTTGGTGCCTCGCTCAAGGGCTCTTCGGCAGTACTCAGGAAGTGACCTGCCGACTCTCCAGCTACCAGACCAATTTCCAGGCTTGGTCCGCACTTTGACTTGAACCGTTGACCATCCGGTTCCAACCCCAATATCTGACATGTGGGCTCTAGAATAGAATAGAATAGAATAGAATTACTTTATTGATCCCAAACTGGGAAATTGTGGCGTTACAGCAGCAGGTTGTCCAAACACACAATATGAGTAAAAAACACAATATAATATTAAATACAAAGTAAATAGGCACTAAAAATATGAAAACTAAGAATGTGAATATATACAACCAGGATTTAACTTAGCATTACTAGTCTTAAATATGAAAGATTAAATGTAAATATGTAAAAACAGAGTCATAAATGGACAGTATTGACATAAGTTAAAGTGCATGAGTGTAGACATATTATCAGCAGAAACTATACAATATAACGGCGAGTAGACAGACAAATGAAGTGAACATGAGTGCAGTGATAATTTGTAAATTTAACGTGCAGAACAGATGACAGTATGGAGAGACAGATATTATCATGATGACAGTTCTCTGCTCACATGAGGTGAGCTGTTGTACAGAGTTATGGCCTTCGGTAAGAAAGATTTCTTGTATCTGTCCTTGTGACAGCAGAGTTGAATCAGTCTGTTGGAGAAGCTGCTCCGCTGTTTGTCCAGTAGGGTGTGCAGAGGGTGATCAGGATTATCCATAATGGATAACAGTTTGTTAAGAGTCCTCCTCTCTGTCATGAGAGGAAAGAGTCCAGCTTGCAGCCTATCACAGAGCAGGCCTTCTTGATGAGTTTGTCCAGTCTCTTAGTGTCACCAGCTCCAATGCTGCTCCCCCAGCAGACCACAGCAGAGAACAGTGCACTGGCCACAACAGACTGATAGAAGATCTATCCCTGCAGGAGCTGGGGATCGAACCCAGATGTGCCTGTGGGCAAGACACTTCACCCCAAGTTGCTCCCTCTGCTTTTTCAGCGCCGTGTGAATGTGTATAAGTGGGATTAGTTACCTCTGATGGTCACAACCTCTGGCATCAGGGTGTGAATGTATACAAGCTCAAGTCCATCGACCGTTATCTTATCCTCGTTGCAGGTACGCTGGAATTTTCTGACACCCACTCGGACATGTCCTATGTCTTCATCAACGACTCGTCGCAGACCAACGTGCCCCTGCTGCAGGCCTGCATCGATGGAGACCTGCCGTTCGCCAAGAGGCTCCTGGAGACCGGCTGCGACCCCAACATCCGGGACAACCGGGGCCGCACGGGCCTGCACCTAGCCGCCGCCCGGGGGAACGTGGACATATGCCGCCTGCTGCACAAGTTCGGCGCCGACCTGCTGGCGACGGACTACCAGGGGAACACGGCGCTGCATCTGTGCGGCCACGTGGACACGATACAGTTCCTGGTGTCCAACGGGCTGAAGATCGATATCTGGTGAGAGATGAAAAGCTTTCAGTCTGTAGTGGTGGACGTGTCTGAGTGTGTGTGATGTGATTATGTGGTGTGTGTGTGTGTGTGTGTGTGGTGTTGAAGAGTGCACTAACATAAATGACTAAAGCAACAACAACAGTCGGTCAGGCTGAGGAGAGAGCGAGTGAGGGAAACCAGCCGATCCTTCTAGATGAGCGTCCAGCTGATCCTGCTGATGAATCAGGACAGGAGCTGATGTGAGAACGCAGCAGGATATTACCCGGAGAATTCACCTCGAGCGAGTGGGAGGTGGTGGTGACGTTTATTCCCTGTGATCGGTGCACGATCATAGACTGTAGCATCGATATAAAAGCAAATATTCTCTTTATAGCTTCGTATAGTGGACTCTGTTGCTTCGTCCACAACTCCGCGTCATGTCTTTTATGTAAAAGGTCTCTTGAAATTCTCTTGAAGTTTCGGGAGTGCACATGTGAAAAGAGTTCTCCCTGACTTGTTTTTTGGCTGACAGTTGGTCATTCTGTGTTCACTTTGAAAGTAGCAGCCCTTCTTGATATTTCCTGTATGATCCTGTTGTCTTAACAGCGTTGTGTGTGTGTGTGTGTGTGTGTGTGTGTGTGTGTGTGTGTTTCGGTTGTCGTGTGTCGCAGTAACCACAACGGCTCGACCCCGCTGGTGCTGGCGAAGAGACGCGGCGTCAACAAGGACGCCATCCGTCTGCTGGAGGGACTGGAGGAGCAGGAGGTGAAGGGCTTCAACAGAGGAGCTCACTCCAAGCTGGAGACCATGCAGATGGCCGACAGCGAGAGGTGAGAGAGTGAGAGGCGGGGACGACGTCTTGTGTTTGAAGGAAATGACAACTAGTCCTGATCATATTAAAGATTATAGATCCAGTCTAAGAGCACCCCCAAAGTCCAGATTCACACAGGGTTCCCTGGTCCTGGTGCAGTTGGCTTCGGCATGTTGTAAAAAATCATGTTTTTTGTTTTTCCCTCCGTCCATCTGTCCGTCTCAGTGCGATGGAGAGCCACTCCTTACTCAACCCCAACCTGCAGAGCAGCGAGGGCGTCCTGTCCAGCTTCCGCACCACCTGGCAGGAGTTTGTGGAGGACCTGGGCTTCTGGAGGGTCCTGCTCCTGCTGGTGGTCATCGCCCTCCTGTCCCTGGGCATCGCCTACTACGTCAGCGGGGTGCTGCCGTTCTCCACCAGCCAGCTGGAGCTCGTGCACTAACGCGGGGGGCCGGGGGGGAAAAGCATGGGGGTTAAAAAAAACAAAAAAATTAACAAGTGAACTTCTTCTTTGCTTCTGGCTCTTTATAACCCACATCGTCGTCCAGACGGGGGGGGGGGAGGGGGGAGACATCACATTGTCATGTTGGTGAAAATGTATAACTACAAAAAAGAAAAATGCAGTTTCTCCATTAGAAAACAAAAAACGTGTAAAGTCATGAATCCTCTGTAACATAACCCGTTGAGTAATGTTTAACGCAGCTCTGCAACGACTTCTCCTTTTAGTTTCTGTTACATGATGATATGTCCTGACAATGTTTTTATTTACCTCTGTTGTTTTATTTATCAAATATGTTGTGTATTCATTTTCCTACATACTGTAATATTTTGTTTTTTTTTAAATCATGTAATGTAACCTCCAGGACTTCCACCAGATATGTGTGCGTCGCGTGTCCGCTCCGCTGCGTTACGGCCCCCGTGCTCCCTCGACCGTCAACGCCCACCGGCCGCGTTCTGTCGACACAAAGGAATCCCCCGCGCGGTAATTCTCACACGTTCAAAAGAAAATCCTTACAAACACAAACCAACACACATGCGTGTTCTTCGTGTCCTCTTGAGTGTTTTATTCTGAAAATAACCCGGATGTTCTCATGTTATTTTCGGTTTCTTGACTTCCTGTGCGGCTCGATCTATTCTGTGCGAAATTGACGCGCCGTGCTCCGTCCGGCCTTTTGCGTATTTGCTGCGGAGCTCATGCTGCATTCAGGTGCTGCTCAGGTGGTCGTTGTTCTTCGACTTCAGTGTGTTCATGTGATTTCAATTCCGGAAAGTCGGAATGTTGTAACAACAGCACAAAAAGCGTTGATGCTACGAAGAAGAAGATCAGTGAAATGTCTCTGTTAAAAGTGATATTCCAGCAAAAAAGTTGACGTGCAATACCTGAATTAATTAAAAGTATGTTGACATTAACAAAACATATTTTAGCCCCTCGTGATGACGATTCTGACGTCAAGTCGGGCACCTAATTCTTTTCCGAGTTTCCGAGTTGTTGTTCCGACTTGAGCAGGTGTTCATGTGCATTTTACAACTCGGAAACAACTCGTTTTTTCCCGATTTCTCCGACACCACATGAACGCCGCATTAGACGCAGCGCAGCGGAACCGGTGGCAGCACAAAACACTGATTAAAAGTGAAAACCAAATCAGCTCCACGAGGAGGGAGACGGACCGAACACACATCTGGTGGACTTTTGGCCTTTAATTCCGACTGAATGTTGAATCTCTCGCGTCGTGTCATGTGGTCAGTAAAGCACCTTGACTGTGTTGCCTTTCAGACAGAAACACACAGCAGCAGCTCATAAAAGACATTCCCCCAACAAGAACAAGCATGTGTGCAGCTTTGTTGCTGAAGAATCGTTGTAAGCATCCGGCACGATGACCTGTAGGACGACGGCGGCTGATGATGAATCTTATGTTGTGTTCAATTTACCTTTATGTCCCTGTAAAACCATGTTGTTTTTATTTGCTGTTTATTTTTTCTCTGTACTATTAACACGTTTGAAGTAAACGCTAAGTTAACGTGCAAAATGAATCAATGCGTCTGTGTGTCTGTTTTTCAAATCAATCCTGTATCCACATTCTATAACCGGGGCTAAAGAGTAATTATTCATCAAATGTTTAAACGCTGTTTTTCTTCACCAGTCCCTGAACTTCTGACCTCTGAATTTCCCCTCACCACAAGATTTTGTGTCATTCAAAAAAACAAACAACCCCAAGAGGAGGCTTGAGTTTCACTTCCCATGTTCAATCACAGCAAAGCTCACATTTTAAAGACACAGCGTCATGATAGCTGTAAATTAATCTTTCAGTTCGTTTCATTAAAGGTCTCATATCCTCCTCCTCTTCAGTGTAAATAAGTCTCAGAGCTCCCCAAAACATGTCTGAATGTTTTTTTTGTTTGAGCAAAAAGTTAATGTGCAATACGTGAATTAATAAAATAATTGTTATCATTAACAAAACATATTTTGAACCCTATTTGATGACGATTCTGACGTCAAGTCGGGCAGCTTATTCTTTTCTGAATTTCCGAGTTCTTGTTGTTCCGACTTGAGCAGGTGTTCATGTGCATTTTACAACTGGGGAAATCGTTTGTCCGACACCACCTGAATGCAGCACGCCGCTCTTCTGAAATCGAAAGTAAAAAATTGGGAGTGGGAATTTCGGCTCTTTTTAGTGAAGAGGGCGATTTGACTCAGCTCTTTCTAATGTGTATGTCAAAATGACAGTGCTCACATGAATAGCTTGCGACTGGTTCGTTGTCTGATCATGTTGCCTTTGTTTTACATCTTATATGGATGTAATTTGTAGTAATATACTTCTCCTTTTGTTTTTCTCTCAAAAGACTCCAGTGGACTCGTGTTGAGAAATGGCATGTGTGCTAAACTACTCAAACAATGCATCTGGTTCATCCAATGTGATTGTCAAATAAAAATCTATCTATCTATCTAGCTAACTATCTAACTATCATTCCGTGACCTTTCTAGTTTAAATAATTCTGCCACACTTTGCAAGGTTCTGACCAAAATATGCATATTGCAGACTAACCTGAACTAATCCGTCTGTAATAGTTCAACAAAAACATGCAACAGTTCTTTACTAATAAAGCTTCGTAGCCATTTTGATATTACTTGGCAACATGTCAAATGTATTTCAGCATGGAACTTGTATTTTAAGCCGCTAACTTTGTCTGGCTGGCGAGATCTGCAGTGCATTGTGGGGCGGTTTAGTGTGCTCCCGTTTCAAATTCTGGCTGATCACACCACACACTCAATGTGACGCCATATTTAGTATGAATGTATGCCGTTTCGGACGCAGACTGAGTCCTCGTGAGCGGGCGGCCTGGGTTCAAATCCGACCTGCTGCTTCTTTCCCGCATGTCATTCCCCCCCCCCTCTCTCTCTCTCCCCTAGTTTCTGACTAAATCCACTGTCCTGTCTGTACAATAACGGCATAAAGAACTCCCCTCCCCCCCCAAAAAACATTAGTCGGTTCTTACAGCCGGCTCGTCCACGAACAGCACACAGCTCCATTGGTCGAAGACGCAGGAGAACCGGTACGAACAAGTAGTAACCCAGAAGGCGCCCTGACGTCAAAGACAACCCCCACGCAAATTCTCAATCCTTACTGTAATCGATCAGTTTTAAGTTTTTTTAACACGATTATCGCATGTTATAGTTTTATATTCTCGCCATGCAGAGAAGTCTTCTCCTGCTCTCCGCCTTGATTCTGCTGCCTTGTAACCCCGGTGAGTAAAAATAATTGTTAACTTCCTTGACTTAACTTGTGCTTAAATATGATGCAGAAGAAAGTTGTGTTTGCTTTGGAAGAAACACGAATGTTTGATGTCGCAGCGCTTATTGATTTTTCATCTCTTCAAAATGAGTCCTACATGGTGGCCTGCCATAGTTCTGACCAAATTATGGGACGACAAGCCTCCCACGATTGCTGATAACAGGCCACACAGTAGGCCTACAACACCACTGGGGGACCTTTAACGACGCTTCAGACTTCTCAATACTGTTAATTACCGATCCAACTTCTTTAATTAATGACTTCCTAAATCACTCAGGGCACCAAAGAGCAGGCCGTGCATGAAAAAGGAGGGCACAGTCCTATGCAGGTGGCTGGGCGCCAGGGGCATCAGGAGGTGTTAGTGATAAGGTTGTTTACTAGTGAAGACTTCCTGTAACATATTCATAGATATCTTTTTTATTTATTTATTTTTGGGCTTTTTGTGCCTTTATTGTGGAAACAGGATAGAGTTAGAGATCCTGGAAAGAGAGAGTGGGGAATGACATGCAGGAAATGGGGCCTCTGTGCATGGGGCGCGCGCCCTAACCACTCTGCCCCCCTAATAATAATAAAAATGGTCCAAAAATGGTTTTAAAACTAGTTTCCGACTAGTTATTAAAAGAGCTGTAGGCATCTCAAAGAGACACAAGTCACAATGTCTCATTTTTTTTATGGGGACAACATCTTCATTCTATCCTTAATTTTGTGTGTTGAGTGTAATGAAAGGCTTAACGGGTATCAGAAGGTGCAAAATAATCATTGTGGTATGCATATGTCACAATATACAGGGTGTGTCGTTGTCCACTTTCTAAAGTTCTATTTGAGGATGGATTTTGCCTGAGATCTTATTTCAGTCAAGACCAACATGTTGGCCTGACAAACTTTTTGTTTGACCCGAATGCCAAAGCAGAACTGAAATCCTAATCCTTTAGAAGTATGGAGTCATGTGATACTGTTCTCTCGTTGCCTGGCTGTGCATAGCTGTCGTGCCCTCTCCGCAGCGGTGGTGTTGTGTTGTGATTGGTTGCCAAAGGACCGGATTAAACTTGTTTGAGGCAATGAAATCAAGATGTCAACCTAACACTGAAACACCCGAATTCCATTCTTACTATGCCTGCTTGATGGTTTCCAGTGTTATATTGACTGCCTCCCTTGTGAAACGTGAAACTTTAACTTAGTGTGAAAGAGAATCTTTTCTTCTTAAACATAAAAATGCTTCATACATTCAGTGTTTTTACCAGTTTCATTTAGAGACTGACCGATATACAGTATGATTTTTTATGGGCTGATACCGATATTGATATTGGGGACTGAAAAAAATCTGATACCGATTTATCGGCCGATATTTTGTTTTAAATCTATGAAATCTGTAGAAATAGAAATATATAGATATACACATTTATTGTGTTTATCCCTCAAATGCAGTTATCAAAAACTTGTGGAAAAGATAAATAGTGAAGACAAGATGGTCACTCAACTGGAAAGTAACTGTGCATGCACCGCTTGACACTCTGGAGGGTGATGATGCTTTTTGTAATCCATATAGCGCCCTCTGCTGGTGAAGGAGAACTGCTAATGATACTCAATTAAATGCTATTTGACTGGTGAATACTTCTAGTAATGACGGCGCATATCTGCGATAAAATTAGCCGCTAACGATAGTCACTGGAAATGATAATATCGGCCAATATTATCGGCCGGCTGATTTATCGATCGGGCTCTAGTTTAATTTACAGATTATTTGTATTAGAGAGGAGGAGACCTCTGCTAACATTTGGGTTCTGCTAATAACCTGATGAGTGATGAACACTAAAGAAATCATAAACTCAAAGCCAAGAGACAACCTAGAAACAGGCTAGGCTAACGTTAGCACCAGCCCCTAACGGCCCCCTAACTTAAGGGAAGCGTCTGAGAAACACTTACTTATAAGATTAAACTACTTATTTCAGTGTAGCTCTCACATACTTTACACTCTCTCTGGTACCACTCTGTTGTTGGAGGGGCAAATTAGAATTGATTTCTTGCTAATCAACCAAACCCATCACTGTTGTGATGAGTGTGAGGCGTTGAAATGATGGTCCTGGTTTTGATCAAACTTCATGTGTTTTTTAATGTGTTTGCTTTACAACAGTAGAGCTCTGCGACACAGTAGTAGTGTATTCAAGGCTTTGGATTAGAGATGAACCAATTGGGCAAATCAAGGTGGTTGCAGATACCGATGTTTGAAATTTTTTTCTAGCTGAATGCGATTCCGATACCGATGTTTGTTTGATATCTTCTTTTGGTGTAAGACTCCCAATGCTGACATTTTGTCTCATGTTTGACATTAAAAAAAGTCGGATTTTGTTCCCTGAGTGACTTTGTCTGCTCAGTGAGAAACCTGTTCTCTGAATCAGTATTTAGGTGTACTAGATGACAGCATTAAATTGATTAAAAACAATAAATGAACATCAGTTAGTGACATCAGTTCGTGCCACATTATTTGCCGATGTCTGTCAACAGGGCCTATGCCGATGTTAAACCGATGCATCGGTGCACTACTTTGGGTGCATTAACAATACACCAACAGCATCAGTTCCGTTGGTTCTTGTCTTTGTCATTGGATGTAGTTACAATTAGAAAAAACTTTATTTTTACAAATTCTTTTGTTATTTCCATGAGGATCCTCAGAGGACCGCGTGAAGACCATCCGGGCCTTTGCTGGTGATCCGGTCATTCTGCCTTGCCACACCAATGTCAGCGATGACCTCCCAACAGTCGAGTGGTCCAAAGAAGGTATGGATATGAAAGAATACATGGTCTTGCTGTACCGCGACGGCTGTGAGACCCACGACATGAAGGATCCGGCCTACTGGTACAGGAGCAGCCTCATCATGGACCAACTGAAAAACGGAAACATATCCCTGAGGATTTCCAATGTGCAGCTATCGGATGCGGGGAACTACACATGCAAGACGATCCGCAAGAAACACCACAGGGATGTTTTTATCGAACTCATTGTCGGTACGTCCAATCATCTTTGATGTTTCATTACAGTGCCCCATAAGTTGTTTCCTGTTGGTTATGAAGAAGAGTCCGCAACCTTGTTTGGTCTGCTAGGTGGCTTTCACTGTTAAATGACACAATTTGGGTCAGGTGTAGTTGGTCCTTTTCAATAACTTATCATATAAAAATGGTTTTGGATCTCCTTTCTGAGTTGCTATGGTATAGGTAAAATCATACCACTCTCATTACTATTGCTTGAATATTGAGGTTCAGACAGGGGGCAGTTTCCTTAGCTTCACATAAACACTGAAGTGGGGAAACAGCTTTCTTAGTTGTGTGCTAATTAAAGGATATCTGCCAATCCATGGCTTTAAAGTCCTTTGCTAAATAACGTATAAAGTATATCTTATAATGATATAATGATAATTATATATTATAATTAATAATATCTTCTTTGGTTAAACCGTACCAAAGGTGAAGTATAAGCAATTTGCGGTTCTACAGGCAACTATGAACCAAACTTTCTTGAAGGAGAATTTAATTATTTCAAAACCTTGGACCTTGGAAAAAAAAACATTTGGAATCAATCTAGTATATTGCGTGACCTGCAGCAACACGATAAGCTATAATGCCTGCAATGTACTTGTTGGTGGAAGTGTGTCCAATCCATATTTGTCCACTATCTGCCAACATTACAGAAAGGACCTCTAAACTATTTGATCCTTTTTTAACCAGAAATGGCCTTTACATCTCAATTTTTAAAAGCCACCAGGCTTCTTTGGCAATTTACTTGTAGAGATACTTGTGCCCGAATGAAAGGATAAGCGCTCAGCGAAGCGACCCCTCGTCCCAGTACGATAAACCTACTAAGTTCTACACAGAATTAGAGCAGCCACTTCCAGGTTCTGTGGTTTCATTCTTGTTTTTGTAGGTGCTGTTTCGGAGCCCAAACTCTCCTTTATCCCAACTGTGGGTGTTGGAGTGACTCTCCAGTGTGAAGCCAGCTGCTGGTTCCCGAAGCCTGAGATAACTTTTCTTGATGACGGTGACAACATCATCAGTGCTGAAGATCCAAAAAGTGAGCTTGGCCCCAGAGGATGTTTCAACATCACGAGGAGAGTGACCCTCCAGACTGCCACCAACAGGTTCATTTTTTATTTCTGTATTCAAACTCTTAAAAGAGCCATATATTTTTTATTAAGCTTACCCAGTTTTCAGCTTTTTGGTTGTTAGCTTGTTTTAGCGAATTCTAATCAGAGCAGCCCTGCTGTGGTTCAGTTGGTGGAGTCGGTCGTCTCTCAACAGGAAGTTTGGGGTTCGATCCCCAGCTCCTGCAGCAGCATGTCCGATTTGTCCAACTTGCTCCCGCTGCTCTGTCGGTGGCGTATGAATGTGTATGAATGGGATTAGTTAATATTGATGGACTCACAGCAGCCTCTACCATCAGGGTGTGAATTAGTCTGATTGTGTAGGTGTGACCTGTGGTGCAAAAGCACTTCGAGTAGACCAGAAAAGGAGACTAGAAAAGCACTCCACAAGCTCAAGTCGATTTACCATTTAGCAAAGAAATTAGGCATCCATTTCCATCTGTAAAGGCTCACACACTAAAAATGTTTCATTTTATGGCAGCACATTCAAAAAGACTCAGAATGTACATCCATGCTACCAGCTCTATGAAGCAGAACTTAGATTCGGGATACAAGTGAAAATAACGATAGCGCACTGAAACACACATTTCCTCTTAGGAATTAAAAATTAAACATCAGATATATTTTTTTTAAATAATGAACTGAAATTGAATACACCTAGTTATATGGGCAGATATTGGCAATAAAATTAGCTGATAAAGATAGTCAAATGTTATGCTAATATCGGCCGATATTATCGGCGAGCCAATAAATCGGTCGGGCTCAAAATTGAACTGAAGTTAACACAAGTAATTATCAGCTGTTAGTCTATTCAGAGACAATCCGGCACAAGAGGCAGCACTGTAACAAACACTGATTAAAAATACTTTTCACTGACTGGTCACAGGAAATGAAAATGTAATTTCTAGGAAAACATTTTGGTTAGTTTAGACGTCACACTCAACTAGTTAAGATGAAACTTGCAGCCCTACGGTGCAAACAAACAATGGCTTAAGTTACAAACTCACAAGTTTCATTGTAGAGTTTATTGTGTACTGTACACCATTAACTGATAACACAACTTGTTCATACCTGGTGCAATAGACCACAGGAATGTCGCCCACAGGAATAACTGTTGAAGCGATTGAAAAACATCACCTTTTCATAAAAAACAGCAAAAGTAAAACTATAACACGTCGATCTTTTCTTCACAGAGTCTCCTGCAGAGTTCACCAGCCTGACATGAACCAGACCAGAGTTACAGGGACTTTCATACCAGGTATGCTGTAGCTCTAAGAATTCTAACCCTAACACTAACCCCTCACCAAACCTAACCCTAAAGAGACAACAGATTCAATGAATGTTCAAGATGTGGTGCACAGTATGTTGGTGAGACAAGAAACACCTTCGTCACACGATTCACCCAACACCACTACAATGTTTTGAGACCCACGCTCCTCTAGTCAACCATTTCTTAATCCATGGATAGCCCTTGGTGCAGGCCATGGTCATCCAGGACAGTCCAAGATGGACATACACCCAGTCTGGACTGAAAGATCCAGGATCCAGAACCTTGATCTCCTAACCCTAAAGAGACAGCAGATTAAATTAGGGATTCTCCAGACGCCATTATCAGATAAATAAGGAGGTTATTTAATGAAGAGACTTACTGATGACATGATGTTTAACTGTTGTTGATATGAAATTATTCATGTTGTATCTCACATGTGTCTATAATGTTTTCTTTGTTATTATTTCAAGATGGCTGCATGAGGTCCTGCACTTTATCCATCTTCATCACTGTTTTAGTACTTGTGATTCTCTGTGGATTAGGATGTGTGTTCTACGTCTTCAAGAGATTCTTTAACTCTGGTAAGTCACTAACACTTGTTCAGGTAAGAGGACATGGAAACTGGATTTTGTTTTTACAGCCTTTACATTCCATAACCCATCACTAGCTTTGTCTAAAAATCCACCTAAGCCAATCAGAATGGAGCGATCACCCATACAAAGATATAATTGTGAAATCTAACGGAACTTATATTTTTGTGTTCACACAGCAGATGGACAAAAATTTCCCGGGTTTGGGCGGTCATCAGATCATACAACCCGCAGGATTGACGAAGGCAACTGTCCCCCAGGAAACCAAGTTTACGACGCTGAGGCTTCCACTGAACATGTAATAAACGTGGATGACATGAAGCTAACCAACCATGAGATCATCCAACAACCAACCAAAAAACAAGATGGACTCATGTCGAGGCAGAGTCCTGATGCATACCATGATCTTAGTCCAGAATCTGTCGACAAACCAGAAGGCAGTACCGTTTTAGCACCTTGTGTCAATGATCTGGTAGCCACTGCTTCTTCAGCCTTCCCTTTAGATGGAACGTACGTTTCCCGTTCCAACAGCTTGTCTTTGCCCAGTCCAAATGGAGCCAAGCCCAAACGTAGAAACACCATCTCGCGCTTAAGTCTTGTTAAGGTATCTGAAGAAACGGAGGAGTTGCTACAAGACAAGCTTGATTAAATGAATGTTCAAGATGTGGTGCTCGTATCAAGGTTGATACGAGTTGGTCATGATATGGGTCATCGAGGGCGTTTCCACCTTTTTTAGAAACTTTGAGATTCAACCTAAACAGCTTTGACAAGACATGTAACATAACGTGCCTCTTGATGTCGTTATCAGCAACCCTTTTTGTTGTCATGATTTTTTATTTCCCGTTGATGTGTTGGCTTTTGAGGCCCATCTGTCTTCACTTTTTGGTTATGGGGGCCTTTAAGGGAGCCTTGTGATAGGGTATGTAGTGTCATGTAGGGTCTTGGTAGGTTGAAGATCGTGGGTCGGCGAGACCTGGCATGGAGGGGGAAGGTTCTGGGATCCTGGAGCTAATTGTACAGCCTTCTGAGGTTTTCTTGGTGTGTTGGCTCTTCCTTCTTATCTAGTTTCACAGTTTTGGGAGTTATAAGGAGCCATGTGGTAGGGTATATAGTATAAGCATGTTAAATACTAAGTTTCCATTCATTTTTAGTTGTTTATTTTCCGGTCCAGCACCAAACCTAAAGCTTGGCGTACACCGACCCATTCAGGCCAATTTAAACCCAATATCTGAGTCATACGACTAATTTTGAAGTTTGAAATGCAGCCTGACAGTGGCACAGCAGGCATGCCTGTTGCCCCTCCCCCAAATGATCATGAAAGAAAAATTGGTGAAATGCATATAAGTGTTGGCTGTCGGACGTTTCCATGTGCCTTACCAATTGTTTCAAAACACGTCACTGTCGCATCTAATCGCCTCTTTTAACCAATTAACGCCTTTTTATCAGCCAGCCACAGCTCGGCTCCACGCCAGCTTAATTATCTGGGAGTAAAAGGGATTTTTTTAACATTATAGGGATTTATTCTGTGTTTTTCCTACTCTTAATTACCTTATCTGTTTGTTTTTAAGAAGATAAGATGACTGCATTAATTTTACTCTGGGTCAGGACCCTTTGTATCCTTCTTTAAGGTACTAAAAGAAGCTAAGTACCAATAATTAAGCTAGCAGAGGTTCTGCTCCCAGTATGGACGATATGAATATAAGGAATTCCTTTATTGCCTTTGCACATTGTACAACAAATTTGTTGTGCATCTCCTAGAACAAGTATAAGACTCCCCTTGTGCCTTTGTTATCAATTAAATGAAATGTTATTGCACATAAAATACTATGTCACTTTTACAATGATACAATGGCACATTTTTGAATGTAAACACTGTTCAGTTGTCTATTGTCTGTGCAGAGGCTGCTTTTTAGCCTGGATGTGCTGTCCAGTTTGGTCCAGTACAGTTATGGTATGGTTAACCCTGATCTCGCTGGCGTTTTCACAGCCAACAGTACCCTTACTTTGTACGTGGGGTGCCAGTTATGTGATAACGTAACTTAGCAGCGCGCCACAGTGTGGCCCATCAATATATTAAACCTAGAAGAAGAACGCAACGCAACTAATGGCAACAAGGCAAGAAAAGATACAAGCACAAACAGCCTTGCAATTACTGGGATATTTAAACATTATGTGTTTTGTGTTTGTTCTTTTGTTCTTTATTACCGCTGTTGCACAGGTTGCATGTTGTTTCGATCCACCTTTTAGGATCAGATCCGTATGCTTGGCACCCCAACAAACGGGTAGCATAGAAGTAGGACGGTACAGTTATTTTGGTACCATTTCTTACTTTTGACAGCAGAAACGCCAATAAATGCCACTATGCTGAACCGAACTGAACTGGGCCGCTTGGTGAAAAGCTTTAGTGCTATTCAGATAGCAGCATTATTCCAAAGATGATTGTGGGAAAAATGCAGATTTTAAAGTTGATGGGTGAGTTTGCAGTTTGTACAGAAGAGTACATTGCTTGGGATAATTCAGCTTCACTAAGATGAAGACCTGAGATCAATCGATGACTCTTTTTGTAAAGTCTATAAAGCTCAGGGTCCTGGAAAGACGTGTAACAAGCTCGGTACAAAATCAACCATTGGTGCTCAACAGGGTAGAGTACTAGGGTCTATTCTGTTTTTCTTTCAACGACCGTTTTTGCCTTTATAGATGGGGTTTATACCATCTTTAGGGTGCTAATCTAAGAGAATCTTTTCCTGTGAGAAAGGTTAACCAAAATTATGGCAAACACAGTCAGCATATTCCCTCACTCTTTTGGTCGATCATCTTTTATATTTTCTTTAATTTGACTGTTTAAAAAGCCCTTATCTTACTAAAACAGCCAAGCTGTCATCTGAGTTTAATTGCACTAAAATAGTTTTTGTGTTTACGTACATCTTGGAACCCACGGGCATTTTCAGGAGTTTAGATTCAAATTTTGAAACCTAGAAAACTGTGAACCTACGTCTAATGGGGGAAACTTTCATTTTTAAATTTTTTAAATGGGTCACCCCAACTCATAATGCCAGTTAAACATGGTTGTCTGTATGAAAATGAGGGTTTGTTATATCTTTTTTAAACAAGCATGAAATCCAAAAGAGTATAAAAACAACAATTTTAAATTATGAAAATGTGTAGCTGTTGCAGGGTTTTTTTTCCCCCTGGTGCTTCCTTTTATGAATTTCAATATGTAAACACATTCCTTAAAAAGACTTGTCAAAGTGTGGAAATGTTATACAAGCCTTGACACACATGAATGTTTCGGGTCTTTTAACCTTGAAAGTTTTTGTTACTGTTCCTTTAAGTCGATTCACTCAGGTGACAAAGACATAGCACTTTGTTACTTAGATGTTAATCATTTTTTATACTTTTTTAAATAGTTATTAGTTCATGTTACATTCATGGCATACGTTTGTTACATTACTTTGTGTTTTATTACATCAGTGGTCAATACATTACTT